>NW_026848444.1:0-85385 GCF_030435595.1 Desarmillaria tabescens
CCAATTGCCACCTCGAGACAAGAAAACCCTGGTTTCGCTAGAAGAAGTCGAAGACGAGGAAGCCTATCTGCGGTCCGACATCCCGATCACACCACCCAAGGGGAAGTCTTCTGTGACCCCCGAGCCCGAGCTAGCACCAGAAGCCAAAAAGGCCATTCTCGATATGTATTATGAACCTTTTGGGATGCACTGGACTCGCCGAGCATTGCGACTCGCTAAAGATGAATCAGCCGCATTCTCTGCCTTAAAGCAGTGGGTGCACCCTCGTAGGCTTGGGGAAGTAACGATCGAGCTGTGGGATTCGCTCAAAGAACAGGCAGAGACGGCGAAGGAGGCCAGGGACAGATGGGAGTGGATGGAGGATCTAAAGAAGCCACCATGTATATACGAGGGAGAAAGGGGCACAATGTATCCATTAACGTACAATTGGAGACTTTGGACACCCGAGATATGTTCACCCTTAAGGCGCTTGTAGACAGCAGGGCTATGGGAAGTTCTATTGACCGCACCTGGGTCCAAGAACACGGGATTAACCTTAAAAAGGTGGCCCGTCCCATTCCGGTCTATAATGCCAACAGCACAAGAAACAAGGGGGGCGACATCACCGAGTATGCCGAAGTGCGATTATGAATCGGGGACCACGTGGAAAGGATCGAGTTAGCCATGGTGGACTTGGGTACCATGCCTCTTTTCCTGGGGCATGACTGGCTACAGAGGCATAATCCGCTTATCGACTGGGATACAGGAGCCGTAACCTTGGCCCGCTGTACCTGTCGCAAAATCCCGTTTCACTTACCTGACACGGATCCGTCAGCGCGTTGGGATGAATACGAAGAAGGGGATACCATCTTGGTAGTAGATTTTGAACAGGCCTTTCACGTACGGGCCATGGGAACTAAAGCCAATGAGTTAGCCACCCAGGCTCATGCGAAGAAAGCTACCAAATCTTTCGAGGAGATTGTGCCAGAGGAGTATCGAGATTTTAAAGACGTCTTCGATAAGGAAAGCTTCGATGAACTCCCCCTGCGTAAACCCTGGGATCACGCCATTGAGCTGATCCCCAATGCCAACGCCAACCTAGACTGCAAGGTCTACCCTCTCAATCCAGCGGAGCAAGAAGAACTGGATAAATTCCTCGACGAAAACCTATCCACCGGTCGCATCCAGGCTTCGAAATCCCCGATGGCATCGCCTTTCTTCTTTGTCAAGAAAAAGGACGGAAAGCTTCACCCGGTACAGGACTACCGAAAATTGAACGAGATGACTATCAAGAATCGATACCCTCTACCGCTCATTGGAGAGTTAATGGACAGGCTGAAGAAAGCCAAGTACTTCACCAAGTTGGATGTGAGGTGGGGCTACAATAATGTCAGGATCAAGCAAGGCGACGAATGGAAGGCAGCGTTCCGTACCAATTGCAGGCTGTACGAGCCGTTAGTAATGTTCTTCGGACTCACGAACTCCCCCGCTACCTTCCAGTGGATGATGAATGACATTTTTAAAGATCTCATCACCACGGGAGAGGTATCCATCTACTTGGACGATATCCTAATTGCCTCCAAGACTAAAGCAGAGCACAAGCACATTGTATGAAAAGTACTGGAGAGGCTTCGGGAGAATAACCTTTTTCTCAAAGCCGAAAAATGCGAGTTCGAGGTTGAGGAGATGGAGTACCTAGGGGTAATCATCAGTGAGGGGAGGATCCGAATGGACCCAGTAAAGATCGCCAGACTATTGGACTGGCCTGTTCCTCGGAAGAAACAAGAGTTGCAGTCCTTCCTTGGATTTTGCAATTTCTATCGGAGGTTCATATGTGACTATAGTAAGCACATTAAACCCTTGACTTCGCTTACAGGGAAGGTCGAATGGAAATGGGGAGAGGCCCAACAAAAGGTGTTTGAAAAGCTCAAAGAATTGTTTCGCGAAGATGTGGTGCTGGCCATACCGCTAGATGAAGGGAAATTCCGAGTGGAAGCGGATTCCAGTGAGGGAGCCATCGGGGCCATACTATCTCAGTGGCAGGACGGAAAGTGGCGACCGGTGGCTTTTATCTCCAAAGCCCTATCCGTTACCGAGCGCAACTATGAAATTTATGACAAGGAATTACTCGCCATCATGATTGCGTTGGAAGAATGGCACCAATACCTCTTGGGAGCTCGAGAGGACTTCAAAATATGGACCGATCATTCCAACCTGCAGTACTTCCGCAAACCACAAAAGTTAAACCATAGACAAGCGCAATGGGTGACTGAACTGGCGGAGTACCAATTTACGCTTCATCATAAACCTGGAGCACAGAATCACAAGGCGGATCTACTATCCAGGTGAGCCGACCACGACCAGGGCAAGGGGGATAACAAGGATGTAGTCATCCTAAAAGCTGAACATTTCTGGGCCCTGATCATGCCCACAGAAGAAGAGTTACACAAGAGGATCAAGTTAGCCACCCACGACCCCCGTAAATGGGATCGAGGTATTTTGGATTCCCTCAACCATGAAAAGGGAGTTTCCCGAGACCAAGAAATGCTTTGGTATGACAGCCGCATTTATGTTCCTCTGGACCGACGACTATGAGGGGAGGTCATAGCGTTACAACATGACCACGTGACAGCTGGACATCCTGGGATAGAGAAAACCAAAGAACTCATCCTTAGGGATTATTGGTGGCCTCGAATGCACCGGGAGGTGGAAGCATACGTCAAAGGGTGTGAAGTCTGTCAACAAACTAAGGCGGACCGCCATCCGAAGAAAGCCCCCCCTCCATCCAAATGAGGTGCCGACAAAACCATGGACCCATATCTCAGTCGACATGATCACCAAACTTCCCAATTCGAAGGGGTTCGATTCCATTCTGGTCATAGTCGACAGATTTTCTAAAACGATCATCCCAATCGCATGCACAGAGGAACTTACCTCCCTCGCTTTCGCTAAAATCCTGCAAGATCACGTCTATGTACCGTATGGCGTAATGCCAGAAAATATTTTGGATAGGGGAGCAATTTTCATGTCCAAGTTTATGAAGGAGTTCTATGCTCTTATACAGGTCGCAGGTAACCCCTCCACTGCGTATCATCCCCAGACGGATGGGCAGACCGAGCAAGTTAACCAAGAGATCGAGAAGTACCTCAAGATGTTCGTAAACTACCGACAGGATGACTGGAGCAAGTGGTTACCGCTAGCTGCATTCACTCACAACAATCGAACACATTCGGCGACGGGCTTCTCCCCGTATAAGGTAGTCTTTGGGAGGGATGGACAAGTCATTAAAACCACCCAATGTCCCGATGTCATCCCAGCCGCATCAAAGTTGGTTCAGGGTATTCAAGAAGTACAGGAGAAGGCAAAAGAATCATTGGAACGAACGGCCAAATCCATGAAAAGGGCCTACGACAGGCATAAGGACCAAGCAGTGGAATACCAAGTCGGTGACAAGGTATGGTTGGATTCTACCAACCTAAACCTTCCTCGACCCACCAAGAAACTTGGAGATCGACGTGTAGGACCTTTCACCGTCGTAGCCAAAAAGGGGGCCTCCGCTTATGAACTCAAACTCCCAATAGGTTGGAAGATTCATAACCGGTTCAATGAGTCCCTCTTGACCCCCTACCATGCTCCCAAGTTTCCCAATCAACCACATCCTGAAAGACCACCACCAGAATTGATTGACAATGAAGAAGAATATGAAATTGAGGAAATTGTGGAACAAAGAGACAAGGTCATTGGTCGCGGACGTACCCATCGCACAATAACTGAATACCTGGTCAAATGGAAAGGGTACCCAATGGAAGAAAACTCGTGGGTCAAACGCTCAAATATGGCAAACGCAGAAGCCCTAGTCAACGAATACGAGGTGAAAGTCCAGCAAATAAAAGGAAAGATCGAAAGGGCTGACGAGGGGCTATCGTACAACAGCGAAACCCAACAAGACTCTTATCCCTCTTCCCCTTCTTTGCAATTAATTGACTTGGTAGCCCAAAATTGGCACCCAGCATTTAACCCTGAACTAGAACCTGACTTCTTATGGAACAAATGGCCCATTGTCACCACAGATGAAGCTGACGGAGAACTGGTGATAGAGGAAGAGGACACCGAGGAAGAGGTAAACCTCCAAAACCTCCAATGAATTCATGAAAACTGGAATGCAGACGACGAAGATGAGGACGATGATATTCCATTGTTCTACTCTGAATCCAAACATTCCTCTTCAGACAGCGATGAGTGGGAATCTGAGGACTCATTTGGGACGAACGAGTCTTAGAGAGGGGGTAATGTTATGGTTTATTCATTTTTCTTCATTTTACTCAGCTCGATTACTCATATGCGATCACTACGGACAGTTTCTCATGTACTATTATTAGTGTATCCAAAGTGTATTTAAGTAGAGCCTCAGCTGGTCTAAACCCCAGCTTCGGCTAAGATCTAATCTACCTAACTCATAGCTCCGCGTTTTGAGACTATCTAAGTCCTCGATCGACTTCATACCTCTCCTTTGACCTCTAAGAGCATCGCCCACCGAAGTGCAAGTGGCGATCCTTAGTTGATCTAAGTCGAGTATAGTTGGTTGTTGACACAATCCCCTATGGCACTGGACCCAAATTCTACTCTGAAAACCTGTGTGCCGACATTCTCCTCACAGAATTCCTCGAAGGTTTCAACTTCCCAGACAAAGGCACTATCATGGCTTTCTACCTGGTAGAATCAAAAGAAGAAAAGAAAGCAAGGAAGAAAGATGAAGGCCACAACAGGAAGAGCACCTTCGACAAACCATGGCCGCTCATCATCACAGGCATTTCCGAAGATTTCATCAGATACTTGCTGTGGCACCAAAGTTTTGCCATCCCCTCTTGTATAGTTTGGAACTTCATCCCCTTCAATCCCAAAGCTCTTGCCTGGGTTATTGTGGCTTTCCAAGGAAACATTGTCTGCAACAATGCCTTCCTCATAGCTGAAGCCCTGGCCTGTCTTAAACTGGCAGCATGGCATGATATTCCCCTGCAAAACCTCGTCAAATGCATCACCCAATCACAGGGGAATTTCAGAAACCCAGTCAAGCTCACCATCAGGATGACTCAGTTCTGACGTCTCCTCTACATCGAGACGAAGAATCTCGATAATGATAAGGGACCAGTGCTTATGCTCATGGGTGAACCTATCACTGATGACCTTGATCTTCATTGGGTGCTCACAGCCTACATCCGACAACTCAAAGTTCATGTAAACTATCAACAGCTTTTGAATGTGGACAAGATTATTGGCTGCAACTGGTGCAAGAATCAAAGCCATCCAAGCCATGCTTGCCTCTTCCCAGAGGTCGACTCAGCATAGTATGGCCCCACCACCAAGGAACTCTGACTCTGAATGATGAAATCAGAAACCCCCAAAGACCCAGGCCAGAAATGAAAGGAGGGTAATGAGAAGTCAGGTGGTCATTCCAAACATGGAAGGAACTACAATGATGGTTGAAAAGTAGTCGGGCATGGTAAAAAGCAGTAGTCTGCTTACCATTTAAATGCCACTTAATGTAACCTTTTGCTTTCAATAGAGATACTTTACCTCCACTTGTTTGATCTCGGTGAGCCTCAAGCTCAGAAAAGCAGAACCAGGGGTGAGACTGGAAAAGATGAAAAGTCTGTTAAAGCCATCTAACATTCATCAAAGCATCTTCCTGTTCTGATTACTGACAGCTTAGTGGAGGCAAGTTGGACTGCTGAATGGGGAGGGGTGATACAACTGTCTCTAAACAGGACCTAATGGAGTCTACACTGCTTGTTATGCCTTCCCTCTCACTAGGGGAGATATGTTCAAGCAGATTCATCTAGCATACAAGTGGTTTGGCCATCCCATATGTGAACTAACAGTGCTATTAACAGTTTGGATAATAGGATTACAGCAAACAATATTGTGAGTGGTTATGGTATCGGTCTCACTCTACCCAGTCGAGGCTCTGACATACCCACTGGTTATCCCTCTATGCAAGATGGTAGTGCAAGTAGCGACAGTGGGGAACCAGCATCAGAATTCCTGGAGAATAGTGTGGTTGACCTAATGTTGCATGGTCCTCCAGACAGTGATAGGAATATGCCAGCTGCCTCTCAAACCTCATTATGTGCAGGCACAAGAGAAACCATGCAAGTCTGCATTGGTAAGAGTCAATGACATATATGTCGAAGACACCAGCTGAGCTTCTCAGCAAACTCACATGACTCAAGTCCTCCCATAGATGAGACCCCAAACAGCGAGAGTGGCCATGCCATGAACCAAGTAGTGAGAGAGCCATACTCTCAAATGAATGGGTTTACAAATGCTACAAGCAACATGCCTATGCAGCCACCACAGTTAAGCAACTCCCAGGAGAGTACCCCCCCCATAACACATTCCCAAACAACAGACAAGAGAGAAGAGCGAATCACAAAAAGGAAACCAAAGCAGGCATCATGATCTCTTGCTAAACATCAATGGGTTTGGCTGCTTGGGGTCTGGTGAAAGCATCCAAAATAGTAAATGGAGCCATATAAACTAACTCCTTAGGATGTCAAGAACTGGCATTTTGATTGTTTCGGAAGCTCACTTGACAGAATGTAGAAGGGATGAACTGGAGAATCTCTTCATGTGTAGGATGAAAATCCACTTTACAGCAGATCCTGAAAATCCAACAAGAAAAGGAGGAGTTGCAATAGTAGTTAAGAAACAGCTCACACTATGGCACCACATTAAAACAAAAGTCATTATTCCAGGAAGAGCCCTGTTAATGAAGACAAGATGGTATCATGAAAAAGAGATTACAATACTGGGTATATATGGCCCCAATGTGAAATGAGGTGATGCTAAAGACAGCACAACATTCTTTGAAACCTTGTACAACTTTTTTGATGCCAACTGTAACTGGTGGCCAGATTACATGAGGGGCAATATGAACTTTGTGGAAAATGCGATTGATTGCTTACCAATGCATAACGATCATTCTGATGTCTTGACAGCGTTTGACAACCGCAAGCAACTCCTCAGTCTAAGAGACAGCTGGCAAAGCACATTCCCAGACAAAAAATACTTTTTATTTAGCTGCACAAAGAGTGTGCAATCCTCAGATACGAATGAGATAGTCCAAAACACATACCAGTCATATATTGACTGAATTTATGTGATGGACAACCTCTTTGAACATGCTAGACAGTGGAGAATACACCCAGTTGGTATCATAGGAGTAGACCACAAGATGGTATCCATGCAAATCGCTCATGAGGAAGCTCTGCTCATTGGAAAGGGCAGGTGGGCATGCCCTGATTTTGTCCTAAAAGACCGTCAACTGTCCATCAAAGTCAAGGAACTTGGACTGAACGCTCAACAGGAAATTGACACGATAAGACGAGCAGGTAGAATTCAAGATATGAATCCTTAGAGAACGTATCATAAATTCATCACAGAGGCAATGAATCAAGCTAAAGAAAGAGAACAAATAATTAAAGCCCAGAACCAGTTGAAAGAATCAACCCTCAGCAAAGCCATTGATGCCACCTCTAAGGACCAGTCACTGAGCAACATGGAAAGATCCAATAAACTGGGCAAACTTAAGTCAGAACTTAAGAGCCTAAAACAGGATGGGCATAAAAATTCAGCAGGTTCATCACAGCAAAGAACCGCTTAGAAGGGGAGACAGTATCGAAATACTATTTCCAAGTGAATAAGGAATCTAAGCCAAGAGACATTATACATGCTCTTGAAATTCCCAATCCACTGAGGAACCAGACTCAGTAAAGCCTAAATGGGAGCACCAATAACCTATTAGAATCAGCTCCTTTGCTAGAAACTGAGCCAGTATATGAAAAACATTCACCACTAATGGCAGAAATGATGAAAGACTTCCATGGGAACACTCTGCAGTATGAAGGTTTGGATGTCGACAAGGAAACAAGAGCCACCACGATTCAAACTATCCTTGACAAAATAAAGGCATCATCTACAAAAGAGAATAAGGAAAACCTTATAAAGAAACTGGACCATGATCAGATAGTAAAACCCCTATGGATATCTAAGAATGATTCTGTCCCAGGGATAAATGATGCAACCAATAAGTTCTTTAAAGTTCTCAATAACAGATACATGGAAGATAAGTGAAAGAACCTGCCAGCCTTTGATATTGTAGGTCTACTGACCTCAGTCTTTAATGATATGGAGGAATTTGGTATAGATAAATCGACCAGTTTCACGGATGGGTGGATGTGCCCAATATACAAAAAGAACAACTAAAATAAGATGTCAAACTATTGGCCCATCACTATTAAATTCAGAATATAAACTACTCACAAAGGCCCTATCAATCAAACTAGTCACCTCAGCCCCACAATTGATCCATAAAAGCCAGGCTGGATTTATTCCAGGATGACAGATAACAAACCAGACTAAACTCATCTGCATGATCTTGACTATGCTAACCTCATCCAGAAGAATGGAATGATTGTCACACTTGACCAAGAGAAAGCGTATGACAAAATCTGTCATGATTATCTATGGAAAGTGCTGGAAGCTTTCCAAATTCCAGCCCCTTTCATTGCAATGGTGAAGTCTTTATATGAATATGCACAAACAAGGGTCATGGTAAATGGCTACCTCAGCTCACCTTTCAAAGTCACCTGAGGGGTATGTCAAGGAGACCCCCTGTCCTGCCTCCTATTGAATCTCACTATCGAGCCTCTGGCTAAGATGCTAAGATGCTCAGATCTAAAAGGTCTGACAGTCTCAGGGTCAGAAGAAAGACTGATCGCCAACCTTTTTGCAGATAACACAACCACCTTCCTTGATGAGAATGATGACTTCAATGACCTCATGTGCCTACTGGATACCTGGTGCCTTGCTAGTGGAGCCTGTTTCAACGTTACGAAAACCCAAATCATCCCGATTGGTAGCAAAGATTTTCGTCTGAAGCTAAGCACCTGCTGGAAAGCAAAGGATAACTTTAATGAAATACTGAGAAACATCCACATTGTTAAAGAAAAAGAGGCCATCCAAATTCTGGGTGTGTGGTTTGGAAATAACATCCTAGAAGATATGGGTGAGGCTGCCAATGACTGTCTGAATTATGATTCGGCGACCGGGGACTGAAGAATGTGACAATTTCCAGCAGTCAAGGTTCTTATCAATCTTCTCTAGGACTGGAGCCCATGCCAATATCTTACTGTGGTGCAGGGCATGCCAAAACATGTAAAGGACAAACTCAAGAAACAAATATGGAAGTTCATTTGGGAAGGAAAAACAAAAAACCTAGTTGATTTTGAGACATTGAAGGCCTCAAGGAGCTAAGGAGGCCTAGACATACTTGATCTCCATGCTTGGAACAAAGCAATAGAAGCAATGTGGGTCAAATCACTACTTGCCAGGGAACAACCTACCTGGGCTTATTTCGTGCATGATATTCTTGCCTGTGCAGCATTAAACGCAGAAAAAAACATCAGCCCTGGAGTAAAACTGAATATCTTCCTTCAATCATTTGGAGCAAAAAGATCTGAGCTACCTTGTGACATTCAAAGAATATATGATATTGCAAAGAAGATAGGCATTTGAGCAGAAGGCATAGCCTTCTCCAGGAAAATACTGCATTACTGACCTATCTGGTTCCACTCAGAAGTGGACCCTAGAATCCACCTCCTGACTCGATCAGCGACGAGTACCTGCCTTCATGAGAACCATAAGCTACACCTGGTAGGGGAAGCAGAAGAAATCTCCTACCTCATTGATGACCCTAACTACTCATGCTCCAAACGAGGCCCAAGATGTCAGTGCTTTATCTGCACTGCAATGTCAGAGAACCTGAGATGCATCTGCCCAAACGCATGTATCCTATGAGTGAAGGAACTGATGGACACTCTGCCTCCGAAGTGGGACCCTAGATTTATGCTCCTGGAAGATTATGAGGAGGCTCCCCAAATTCTTAAAGAAGGCTACAAATTTGATCAAAGAATCACAACCCATGGCACATTAGCTGACATGTTCTGAATATTCACAGAAGACAAAACATGCAATATCTTACCAGACATGAGAATGTTCTCTCCAAATGGTGAAGTGATAACTGCTGCAACTGATGGCTCCTGCATTCACAATGGGATGGCAAATGCAAGGGCAGGCACAGGCATTTTCATTGAGGGAGAAAACAAGATAGAAATAGTGCTAAGAGTTTGTCACAAATTCACCCCTATTTTTGCTTTAGTCATTTGCTTCATGTCATTCTTCCTCGATCGTCATCTTATTCTCATCATCACTTCCATCCGGCTCATCCGTAACCCATGCTAATACTCCTGCATCACACAATAACTTCCATCATGGTATCTTTGCTCTGATCAATCAACAGTTGCTTCCGCATCACTTGATCCCTGATTCACAGTGGACGAGCTCAGACATTCTTACTCAGGCAGAGTCTTGGCCACAAGGGCACAGTTCCCCCAGAGTCTTCCTTGTCTAGCTGGCCACTCACCATTGGGTAGTTCTTGCACTGGCATATTGCCATTGGCCATATCGCACTTGTTCTCTATCATGGAACCATAGTAGTACAGTTATTATTAATGCACCAAACTTGTATTTAAGTAGTAGCCTGCACTGTGGTTAAACCTCAGCTTTGGCTAAAGTCATATACTCCCAACTTTTACCTGAACTCCAAGTTCCGTGACTGATTCAGTCCTGACTACTTAACTTGGTCTGCATCGCTACCTTTGTTTCACTTCACCAAAGTGCGAGTGACAAACTAAGGCTCGACCTTGCCAATCCAAGTTGGTGCTTGACAGTTTCAGTCATCTGAGCTTGGGATCCAGATCATGAAGAAGGCCAGAGAAGACAGTTTGAATGTAGACATTAACTTTCCAGAGATGGTAAAGTTGGACCAGTATTTTAAGAGGATTTAAGTACAACTTTAATATATTTTCCAATCAAATGTTTGAAACATCTAATTATATCAAGTTCTTAACAACATATGACAATTATAAAGAAGTATTTGTTTTAGTGAAGTATTCAAAAAAAAGTGATCTAGCTCCTGGTTTATTTCACTGTTATATTCCCTCTTCCTTCTATTCTGAAAAGCAGCACTGTGAGACCCTCTTGTCCTGATGATGATTTACATCATAATGTTCTTGATACCTAGCAGTACTTTTGTAGAACTGGAAGTGCAATGAATCTTCCAAGGAAGTATCACTAATACAAATAGGACATTATTGTCTTCTATGGTTTTCTGCCTCATGATTGACCCACAATTTTCAAAAGAAATCAATAAAAGTGTAAAATAGAAAAATTTGTAACTCACCTGAGAATGCTCAGTCTTCTAGCTGATTACTCTAATGTCATCTCTCCAGAAGACACCTTCACAATGCTGTTGGGATCACATTTCAGATCCATCTTCTCTGCCAACTCTTTTGCTGCTGCCTCTTCTCTCTCTCTTGCAATCTCACTTTCTTGTTTTGACTCCTCCTGAAGCATAGTGACAAAAATGGAGGGAAGACTAATAGGCTTGTTAGTCTCTTCTTGGTGAGATTCATATGTCATAAGACTCTTGCCTTTGAGATCTTCTGTATAAGTTGCTGAAATCCTTTGCTGGTAGTGGTCACCACAAACAGAACAAAGTAGCTGAGTGTATTGCCCTTGAACATGCTTGTATACATCTCCACAAATGCATATGTGTTCATTGTGATCTTCAGGGACATCAGCAGTGAAATCATCCTTGATATCAGTATCAGTGACTGTCAAATGGTCCACAATCATGCTCAGGCAAACATCTTTAATGAAATGCATCTCCTCATTCTTTTTCCAAGTACCAACCAGAGTTGGCTAATATAAAATGTTAGATGCTGCATAATACCCTATAATAAGTTTTACTTGCCAAGATAAGAGTCCAGTCTACAGATGAGGCTTTAATATGCTTCACTAGAAACTTCTAGACTGTATAAAGTGATTAAAGATGAGGATGGGACTTGACAGTATCTTCCAATGACAGACACTTCATATATTTAGTGTTTTTACTGGCAAAACATTAGACTATGAATATAATAGAGAGAATCAAGGCATACCTTCTGTGCAATGCTGGAGCATTTGTATAGGTGGTTTCTCAAGCCTGCTCAGTCACTCCTTCCATGACAGCCCCAACTAAATCAAGAGTTTGCACTGCATTGGAATAACACTTACTCAGAGTATCTGAATTAACCTGATGATGAAGCATACCTTTGGCCATTTCACTTCCAAAGAGAATATGTAGCAAAGCTGCAAGTCCTCTCTAGAAGCAGTATAGCACCACACCTTCCAGAACCCCTGTAGCTGTTTTCAGTTTTGAGCCACAGAAATAACAGTATCACTTGCCACTCAGATCACAGGAGTAACCAATAAATCAAAGACTCCATGTTGCAGTTTATTATGCTTTTCCTTTTATCTCATCTTATCTTCAGTGCCTATCTAACACCCTTGTATTGTAGTTCTATTATTAGTATACTCAAACATGTATTTAAGCAGCCTCAGCTGTGACCTTAAGCCCCAGCTTTGGCTAAGATTATATATATCCAACTCTAGCTTCTTTCCTTATGACTATCTAAGTTTCTCACCAATTACTCATGGCACAGTGCCTACATTGTATCTGGACTATTGAATGCATGTAGCAGGTTTTTATTTGACATTTTTTGTCAAGTTGATGCATTATATGGTGTTCAACATAATACAAAGCCCTGATTAGTGTCAGATTATATCATATGTGATAATATTAATACTCACAGAAAACTTTAACTGTTTATTCTTATAATGACTATTCCTGCAGAAGGATCCTGGATGACAGCCAGTCATCAGCATCAGTGTCTAGAGAAAAATATGTCAAAGAATCTAAATTATATCAGACAAGTTGATAAGTATAATAGAGATTCATACCTGATTTATTGTTATTTCTGATTGAGGACTAGCCAGTATATGAAATGATTTCTCTATTAGTATGCACAGTTTAGCAGGATCCCAGTATTGTTTAGGGCATCCACTCTTAGGGAGATCATATGTTTCTATCAGATATTTACAATGCTTTGTATCCTGTTAGCTAAAATCTCCAAAACAAAACACAAAAGCTCACTTGTTCTAAGTGATCTGTTCAGGTGCTTGTCAGCTCTTAGGTTGCATCTTTACAGAAGTTTATAATCTGTGGTTTATGTTAGCAATGATGAAAGTAAGGAGAGGGTAGACTCACTAGACCAAGAACATCATTGCAAAGGGTGCACAAAGAAATACTACTCATTCTAACACCTTTCTTGTAGCTGCTAGAGTGTGATGCTATAATGCAACTGGTGAAAAACATCATCATCTAATCTGAAAATCATGTCAATATACATCTAATAAGAAAGAGAAGCACATATCTATTATATGGTCCAAATCAAAAATGCAATCTTGATAAAGATGCCACATAGCAGTGTCCTCATGAAAGTCAATCATACAGTTGTACACTTTGAGCTGATGTTGAAAGGTAGAAGGTGTTCAGAACAAGACCGCATTGGAAATCTCACTCATCTCCAGCAACATCTTCATAACAGAGACATTGGCCAGAAAATTGCAGAAAAACTCTTATTGTTCAGCATGGTTTTGGCGACCAGGGGCAGTAGCCATAGGGATAGAAAGAGGGTGTAGTAAAAGCATCAATTTCAATGGTATTTATATATGAGCACATACATATGTTTTTCTTCTTGTGAATGTTCATCTTTGTAATTGTCATAGTCTCATCTTTTCCCATTCTCCTCACTGCTAATATCTGTATTTCTTTTCTTCTCTCTGTCTCTCTCCATGCATGATGTTTGATTCAACTTAATGGTCAGCTCTTGTAGACATCCACCCCCTAGCAAAGGACTGCTTATGGTCTCATTTGGTATGTGTTTTCATTATTTGTGCAAAAATCACTTACATTTTTTAAGCTATGCAAAGATCTTTGATACCACAAGCCTCTGATAAGTTTTCTCACTCTCTGCCACCTCCCTTAACATTCACTGGCACACAGCTTCATCTGGCCCCACTGCAACCTCATCAGTGCTTGCTGATATGTCAGATCATTGCCATTGTGCTTTACAGGACCCACAGGCTATTTTGTCCCATCAAAAGGTGCTATTATTATCTTCCTGACATAGAGAAATATGAGTATCTTCTCAGAGATTCTACTCTCTTGTCTTAGCTTGTATGATTTCAGAATTTGAAATTTTGATAAAACACAAAATTGCAATTCAAACAACTCTGATCAAGTATGTTTTGTGCCTCTCTGCCTTTCTTCCTCTCACTTGTCTCCAATAGTCTTGACCAAGTCCAAATGTGAATAACCACCAGACTCAGATAGTCCTAGCAAAGCATGTAGTACTTTAGAGCTAAAAAACCAAGAGGCCAGCATTGAATACAACTCAGCAGAGCAGAATTTGGTGCCTGGAGTACATGAACTCTTTAAATCTTACCAGCTTTTATCTGAATATCTTGTAGACACCTGAAGAAGATGGGAGTACTCATAGCTCTTCTATTATTGCCTAATTTAGATCTCTGTCTCAACACCCTCCTGCTGCACAAGTATCCCCTCAGGCTGAACACACTCTCAGTGTGTCTTTTGATTTTGATCTCAATAGGAGTCAAAATTCTTCATGTCAAGCACCAACTTGGATATGCAAGATCAGTCCTTAGTTCATCACTCGCACTTTGGTGAAGTGAAACAAAGGTAGTGATGTGGATCATTGTTAAGTAGTTGGGACTTAGATAGTCATGGAACTTGGAGTTCGAGTAAAGTTGGGAGTGTATAACCTTAGCTGAAGCTGAGGTTTAGCCCACAGCTGAGGCTTGCTTAAATACAAGTTTTGGTATGTTAATAATAACTATGCTACTATGGTTCCATGATAAAGAATTAGTGCGACATAGCCAATGGCAATATACCAATGAAAAGACTGCTCAATGGTGAACGGCCAGTGAGGCAAGTGAGGTTCTGGAAGAACAGTATCCTTATGGTCAGGACTCCATCTGAGTAAGAATGTCTGAGCTCATCTACCACAAACCAGGGATCAAGTGATGTAGAAGTAACTGTTAATGATCGGAACAATGATGTAGTGATAGAAGCATGATATGATGTGGGAGTATCAGCAAGCGGGTTATGAATGAGCCAGATAGGAGTGATGATGAGAATCAGATGATGATCAAGGAAGAATAACATGAAGCAAATGACTAAAGCGAAAAATAGGAGTGAATTCATGACACTTCACATGAGAAGTCTCCTTCCAATTCACAAGTCCAGGTACTATCTTCAAATGTATGTCAACCCAACACTTGTTTCTTTTGTATTACCACTTAGGCATTGCCACCTAAAGCTATATCTAATAGAGGGAAAGTGAGTTATTCTCAAATATCTTTCTCTTTCCTACCCTTGCATATGCTTCTTGCTACATTGAAGCGACCACACAGGCAGCACAATAGCCTTTTCACACATTGCTCTTCTTGAACTTCAGATTGAACTTCATCAGCTCCAGTCCATGCTAACAATGCAAAAAATCAAACAACAAATGCTGAATCTACAATTGGCTGACTGGACTGTCTCTCATGCATTTTAAAGAATTCTTTCCTGACTCTATTGACCATCTTGATAATATCTACAATCTGCTTGCTGTGAAGCACAAATTACACAGTACATCCTTGGACTCAGCAAATATGGTTTCATTGTATGGCCTAGTTCATCATGTCCTGGCAAACTGACAGGAACGCAACATTCCTGCTATCACTACTGAGGGAGGTCTGCCATTGCAGGCAAAGACCTCATGGGAGGATGCTGATGCTCAGACCAACTGGATTTGGAAGGAAGTAAAGGGCAACTCATCAGATAATGATGAAGCATCTATTCCTCACATCTTCACTCTGCCTATGCCTACCACCACCAGTCATCATACATCTATTTAACCTCTCTCTGCTGCATTATCTGGCAGATCATCTGCTCCTATTGCATCTAAGAGTGGCAATTGCAGCACTTGCCCCCTCTCTGCTGCTTCTACCACCTCTGCCACAGTGTCTAAAAGCAATGCCCCTTCTGACTCCAAAAAGCCAGCTTTCAAGTTGAGGCCTGAGGTTTTTAAGGTATCTACCAAACCTGTCCCAGTCAAAATGTCCAAGTAGATGTGTTTTTTGTTTTTTCAGTTCAGTTCACTATAATAATATCAATCACAATTCTCAGTTTATGATAGTTTCTAGACTGGCATTGCTTTGTAGTGTAACATGTGTACTTTTGTTCTTTTATAAAGCAATGCTATTGTGCAATGATAAAAAATAACTCTCATTATTATCAAATTCAGATGATCTTGCTTGGAAGAGATAGCCAGTAATGCTAATGTCTCTGAAGTGAGATCTAATGATAACTGTCTAGTAAGAAGATGGCCTCTGCCTTCACTTTCACCACTTCCTTCACCTTCTTAAGTTTCAAGTCCCTTTCCCTCTTCCTCTCCTGCTTAGCCGATTCCATGGCTTCTAACTTAGCCTTTTTCTGTTGCTGCTCCTTGTATTCATCCCAGCACTCCATAGTCTCATTGTACACTTCAATATTAGTGTTTCATTGTTTGTAAAAATACTCCAACTCATCAGGAGTGGTGTCAGTTGGCATTGGGAGAGCCTCATAAAGCTTGGGGGTTACAGAAAGGCAGTATTCAATAGTCGATGACACGATGAACAATGAGAAATGAAGTTTAGAAATGAGGGGAGATGTCAGTGGTTACTAGTTAAGAGGTGAATTTGCATGTGATCACCCTGCAGAACTTCATGTGGACATGCTCAGTCATTGGGATTTGTGTTCTTGAGGGTAAAAACACTAAGAGGGGATACTGTAATGTGCATGCCAATAGAACTCTGACTCCACACCTAACTCCAACAAACTGCATTATAGAATCCTATGAATTCTGATTTTCAGTTTCTATTTCATATTCTATTTTATATTTCACCTCTCCATTTTAATTTATCAATAGCCCAACATCAGTAGTGAGTATGTCATCAGACTCCATTGGCTACTGACCAGTAAACTACAACTACTGACCACCCTAGAATGTAGACCACTCCAAGTAGAAACTAGATCAGACTCCTAACTAGTATATAAGCCTTAGAACTACACTGTAGATACTCAGTTCTGTTAGCCAGAGGTACCTGTACTGATACAATGAATATCAGACTCCTCAGTGCATGGATAGTGAAGTAGTGACTGTATTTTATACCTGTACTGATATGATGAACATCAGACTATAGTATAGAGATAAGTGAGAAAGGCAATACAAGATATAGAAAGAAATGAACATACCTTCTTAGTGCATGGATAGTGAAGTAGTGACTGAGGAGGAAAGAAGACAATATGTAGTATAGATAAGTTCAGAGAGATCATGTGGTACACATGTGATCTTGACATGACATGAATGCATAAATCCAATGTCCATCAAATAAGCACCACACCAGCTAACAAGTTTGAATATCAACTTGGTTCAGCTCAATCTCTCTCTCCAACTTTAAGTCAAAACTCATTCTCCAGTCTATGGAACTCCAATCTATTGGACTTATCTCTTACCTCATCTCTGTCACTCTGTGGACTTCCATCTGTATTCATCTTAGGGCTTTGGCTTAGGGGTGACATTGCTAATAGCTTTGCCTATGCCTGATGCTTTCTGCAGCTTTCTGCTATGTGCAATCTCTGCTGCATTCCTATTGGCATAATCCTAACACAGCCTCTGCACTCATAATACCTTCACCTCATATCCAAGAATCTCTCCCTAGCCTCCAAAGCTTTTTTCAGACCATCCTTCTCATAATACCTATGCCAGAATACTATATTGGCCAACTTGAAGAGGTCACTGCCATCAAATGTATCAGGCCCCATAATGTGGGCATGCCACACATGAGCAATGTTCTTGTCAAGTTGCATCTGCATAGCTTTCTGTAGGGCCATCAACCAAATCATTGACATGACTTTCAAGGAGGTCCACCTTTCCCTCTACCCTCTCCAGACTCTCCTCAAACTCCTCCATCTTCTTGTAAATCTTATACAAGAGGTCTAAGACCTCACGGAACCCTGTGGAACCTGATCCTTTGCCTTGATTGAATGTACACTTTATTTTCTTTAACTTGCAGCACTCACAAGTATGGCCACTCCTAACAAAACACTTGACATCATCAATTTTGCAACATCCACAACACTCTATACAACTACAAGTCAGCAACACATTCAGAATTCATAGGAACATGTACCATTGTCCTTATATTTCTAATCATCTGTCTGCATCTCAGGCTCCATCTTCAACTTTTTCATGGGCCTTTGCAATGGTCCTGCTACCTTCTCATTACCACTTGTCACCACAATCTTGCTTGACTTCAGCCTTCACTTCCTCAAAGTCTCTGTGGGTGCCAAATCTACTGCTCTACTCTTACCCTTCAGATCCTTTCTCTTCTCCACCAACTGCTTCATCACTGCAGCCTTAGGGTCCTCTTCCTCTTTCTCCTCCTTGTCATCTTCTTCAGTCCCACTCTTGGTCTCCTTCTCAGACTCCACAGCCAATCTTGCTTCCTCCAATAATCTCTCATTCTCTTCATCTCTCTCCACAGCCTTTCTCTCTTCTTCCAACTGTTTTGCCTCTGCCTCTGCTTCTTTCTTTTGCTGTTTCCTCTCTATGGCTTCCTGCTCCTGCTTCTCCTTCTTAGCCTTCACATCTGCTATCTTTCTCTCCCTCACCACTTTTCTAGCCTCCTTTTCCATTTCTGTCAATCGCTGCCATGGTTTTACCCCTATTTTTTGCTTTATCTTATCTTATCTCCCAGCATCTGGTACTAGGTTATTCTGGAACCCCTATTCACCATCACTCACATCACTTTTATGGGGTTCTGATCATGATGTAATTCCACGACCAACATACATTCCTTTACTCTGGAGCTGCTCAGCACTCCAGCCCTATGCACTCTTTACACTCATTCATTGAAGACCATACTTCTCTACATGAGAATCATGAACAGTATACTATTATTAGGTAGAGCCTACATGTATTTAAGCTAGCCTCAGCTGTGGTCTTAAGTCTTGGCTTCAGCTAAGGTTATACACTCCCAACTCTTACTCAAGCTCCCTGCTTGTGGACTAAGAAGTCTATGTCACTTAAACAGTGGTCTGCAATGCTTCTCTTACTCTGATTCACCAAACGTGAGTGACAGATAGAGATCATGCCTTACTGATCGAGTTGATGCATTACAATTAGCTGAAGCTTGCCTTTGAATATTCTTATTATTATTCAATGACAGTGATCATATAAACCCTTCAGACTGAAATACCCTCATATTTGGTTGTACCTTTGGCTCTCTAATACTCCTATTAGGAGCTATCGCTGTTCACTACACCTGACCCTAACAATGCCAAAGAGTACTGACCCCCAGAAGAGGGCAAGTAAATGGGCTCAATGGCTCATCAACAGGAAGCTCCTGAACAAGCAGCACTATCAGGTTCTGACACTGTATGTCAGAGCCCAACAACAGAACAAGGTTTTGAACTCCCATACCCACTGACAAAGACCTTCCCACATCAGTCCACCCTATCCCCACAAGAGAAGCTCAGCCAAGCAATGGAGAAGGTGATTCCCTGAGGGAAGAAGACCTTGGTTGCCTCCACATCCTGTCTGATGATGCTGAGAGTGTCGCAGAGCACTCAGTCACTTTTACTGAGTTATCAGCTGCCATATTAGGCTATGACTCAGATGGAGAGTGACTCTATCAGAGAGGAACCTGAAGGTTCTATATGGACACTGTCTGTGGAAGAATCATGATCAATGGAGGAGACAATGTATGTTTTATCAACTCAACCAGCTGAGTCGATGTTACCAATGAGTTTTTCATTGGAATCTGAGGGCAAGTCATAGGAGGAGGAGATGGATGACTTCCTGCAGAGAAAGAGGCAGGAAGACACTGAGGAGATGAATCAGAGACTCTTTGGTACACTGCACTAACCTCCCCGACTAGCTTCTCAGGAACCCCAGCCCTCACCTCATACACTCCCACATCCTAGTACTCTCTCCATAGAACCTGCTGAGTCTGGGGAGTTGACACTCCACCATGCATTCCACATGTTCCTTTGCCATACCCAAGATATGGAGAGGCAATACCAGGCTGGAATGATGATGTTGACCAGCCTCCCAAGCTGGCTAGACCTGAATCTGACATTCTCCCAAGAGACATCTTTACCATTGCAGACCTCAGACAGTTTGTGGAGCCTTCATTGAAGCTCCAGCACCTAACTTTCACCTCAGACAACTACCCCAATGCAATTAACCAGGAGAGAGACTCTTCTAACAGCAGAAAGCTCTATGAGTACTACACCCATGCTGACTCTCCACTCTGGGTTGAGCCTATATAGTGGGTCATCTTCCTCCCAGATGCTGAAGGACAGTGGAGAATTTTTGAGTGGTTTGCTGGAAACCAATCCTTTCCAGATGTGACCTTCCTCCTGAACACTGTCTCAGAAGAGTATTATGACTTTACCCCTATTTTTCTTATCTTATCTTATTCTTATCTCTCGGAACTCCGGACCTGCCTATCTTATCTCTCAGACCCATGATATTCCACCGGCACACTCCTTACCTATTTACCCAGTTGCCGTCACCCCAGTTCACAGCTGCCACCCCCAGGTGACCAATGACTCACATGCACCATCATGCTTCTCTTGATGGCATCATGCTTCTTAGTAGTTGGACAAGAGTCAACCGCCAGTCGAGGGCGGTCTACGGGATGCAGCCTATTCAGACGGAGTCCCATGCAGATGCAGGTGATATGCGCTCTTTACTCTCATTTGTCAGAAGTACACTTCTTTTAGTGTCCTCACTCCTCATTCGTTGAAAGACGCACTTCTCGTTGCATGCGCCCTTGTAGATACTATTCTTAGTACGAGTCTAACATGTATTTAAGCTAGCCTACACTGTGGTCTTAGACCCCAGTTTTGGCTAAGGTTATATACTCCTAACTCTTACAAGCTCCTCACTTTCGCTATAAGTGACACCTAACTTCTCACAATCTACCAACGCCTCTCTAACACTGAATCACCGAACGCAAGTGACAGGATAGAGACCAGCCTTGGTTCAGATTAGAGTTAGTGCTTAACAATTAGCCGAAGCTTGCCCTTACTACCCTTACCATTGATAACGGTAACTGTACCACTTCAAGGCAGTCACTGTTATACTTCCAAAGAAAAGAAATCTTCAGCCCGTTATTTAAAACGGCACCCATCGTACCTCGAGATCATAAACATTCGTTGTGGTACAGCGAACTTTATGCCGCTCACCCCCTCAGACCGCACCGCCATTATCTTCAGAAGTACCTTCAGTATCTTGACACTAGTAACTGCAGTCGCAGTTCTCCATATCCTCCGACCAACCCAATGCCAAAGAGCACCGACCCCCAGAAGAGGGAGAGTACATGGGCTCAATGGCTCATCAACAGGAACCTCACAAACAACAAGCACCATCTGGCTCCGGTCCCTCACACCATGGCCAAGGAGGGAGCGAGATGCACTTTGACACCCCTTACCCGACAGAGAAGAGCGAGCCCCCACGCTCGAGCTTCAGGGCGAGGATCACTGAGACGGTGAAGGCAAAGAATCCCTTCGGGAAGAAGAGCTCGGACGACTCAGCATCCCTCCAGACAATGGAGACGACCGAGTCAACCCCAGATTTACCATCGAGTATTGGACCAACACGGACGGATCCTGGGATAACATGACATGGGGCAATGACAATGACTCCAAGGAGCCATCCATCACCTCCACAGAGTTATCCGCAGCCATCCCAGGGTTTGACGACGATGGAGAGCATCTCTACCAGAGGGGAACGAGTGGGTTCTACCACAACGTATTCAATCGAATTGTCCATGGACAAACCAGGTGAAGAACCACCTTCGAAGAAGGTGAAAACCTGTTCCTCCCTACCTGGGGACCAGGAGACATACAGGGAGTGGACAACGCAGGAGGACATCGAAGAGATGAATCTCCAGAGCCAGAGTGGCACGATGCCCCAACCTCCCTCTCGTCATACACTCCCAATGGAACTTACAGAGTTGAAGGACCCCCTTCATGGTGGGACGACGACTCCATCCACGAGTCAGACTTTGTTTGGCCCTCCCCCCAACCCGAATCCGAGGTCCTCCCTAGGACCCTCGTCACCATCGCTGACCTCAGAGATTTTGCTGAGCCATGTTTTGCCCACATCTCAGAAACTTCCACTAATGATGCTGTCGAAGACGGACCTGACGACATCATACTCAGATGAGCCGAGGACATCGTATTCACTGAGTACTCTAACAGTAATAATGAGGAGCTCCCAGAGTACTACACCCACCCAGGATCCCCGTCTAGTCAGGGACAGTGGGTTATCTTCCCAGGAGACACCCCTGAGGGAGACAGAATCCTCGACTGGTTTGCCAGAGACCAACCCTTTCCAGACCCTATCATTCTCCCGAACCGCGTCCCAAGGGAGCTTGACCAGACCTCTCCCCATCCATACCTCTACTGCAACTGCCCCATCTGTCGTCGCCTCAGAGCCCTGGCCACAGTTGAGTACGAGGGAGCGAAACCCCCTGACGAGCTTGAACCCTTCCTTGCACCAGAAGGAGGGTTCTTACCTGACGGATACGATGGAGGTTTCCTCCCTCCCCGAGGGCTATGGCCCTGGATCTGGAGATGTGAAGATGCCCTGGAGATCTGGGATGAGTACTGCTGATATTCTGGGGCGTATGGCAGTGGAACGATGACTGGGATGCAGGATATATGATATTCTCCAGATACCAGATCATCGGCTTCCTGCCCGATCATGACAACAGGTCAGATTCCTGGACCAGAGCCAGAATGGTCATCAAACAATGGCTCCAGGAGGATGAGCCCCCTCCCAGCAGAAGCCCCTCCGGTGACCCACCCGAGTTTGTCCAAGGCTCAAGCACAGGAACTTACGGCCTGGCAAATATATGATCTAACATGGCAGCAAATGTTAGAATGGATGAGCAGACGACTACGGTACAATGTGAATTGGACCACGTCTGATCAAGGACAAGCGTACTGTGCTGCAGAACTAGGTTCCACGCTGGAAGACAAGATACTCCATACCGAAACATGGTATCATGCCGCCATCGACTGGAACAAAATACACCCCGACCAGCCCGTAGCACCAGGAAGACGCTACGGTGAAGAGTCATTCCCTGAACTGGGAATAGTAGGCCTGGAAAACCCAATCCACAACACGGCTTGGGTGCTGTCCAACATCCTGAGGTTGGCTATAGCAGGAGGAGGTACCTTCCATGCCCGTAGCATGGGTGGAGAACCCTCACAATCAGCGCCCATGGGAGGAAAGGGTGGACCAGCACCCACTGCTCCCTCGGGAGGAGGCGGTGATTCAGGAGGAGCAGGAGGAGGTGAAGGAGGGCCCCCACCCCTACCACCTCGACCTCCAGCACAACCACCATCACCCCGTAGTGATCAGAACCTTCGATCACTACCGCGACCTGCCCATCCCCCTCTACCACCCGATCCACCAAATGGATGGGTTATCCCGGACGGACAAGCTAACCCCTGGGGAAATGTGAAACCAACATTGATAGAGGTCCCAGACAAATTCCATGGGAAGGCCAGCGACCTAGATCGCTTCTTTAACCACTGCGAATACTACTTCGAGGTGTTTGCCCAATACTTCGCGCTCAATGAAGTGTATGGGTACGGCCCAAGCTGGGTAGTTTTCGCAGCCCACCCATTTGGTGGGGAAGCAATGACCTGGTGGGTCCACCAGCAATAACACTACAAGGACCCACACAGTGGGAGGCATCGCCTCCCCTTCTGGGAGGTCTTCCAGGAAAATGTCTGAACATGTTTCAGAGAGGTAGCAGAGGTCCAAATCAAACGAATGCAATGGAAGAAACTGCAACAAACGCAGTTCAAGACGGCCATCGAATTCTTCGAGAGATTCGAACAACTGGCCGTGGAAGCTGAATGCTTCCACAATGACGAGAAAATGGAGGAAGTCGTCCCCCTCGCGATCCGGCCCAATATCAAGCAGATTATCATGGGCGGAGACAATATGTGGCCTACCACCTACTGGGAGTGGAGGCACAGGGTCCTACAAATGGACAAGAAATATCGAGTTCATCTTGCCCAAGGTGGGAAGTATCCCAGCGGGACCGCTGGTTCTAAGCCCGGAACAGCAGGGGGCTCTTCGAGTGGCTCGAAGAGCAGAAGGGATGCCACTGGATTCACCTACAGTGGTGAAGGTGAACCTATGGACATTGATCGTCTCAAAAGAGAAAAGCGATGTTTCTGGTGCGAACACACTGGACACCAGGGGCAGGACAATAAATGCCCGCCTGACAAGTCGAAGTGGCTAAAATTCCCAAAGAAGAAGCCATCAACTTTCGCAACCCGTCTCCGAGCCGTTCTAGCAGAAATAGAGGAAGAAGACCTGGCTAGCTCAACAGAGATTGAGGAAATAAAAGAGACGCCGGTGTAGGACTTTGCAATTCTACTTCGCCGGCTGGGGTTTATCATGGTGCATCTTATGACATGAATATTCATGCTTATGTTGTATCTGTAGATACTTGTAACAATATACCGCATTTGTCTCCCACTATGAAGGAATCACAAAACCTAAACGGTGTATCAGGGGATTACCACCGCCCGTCGGGCAATGAACCCTGAGGGTCAGGCATGAAAGGGTCGGACCTGACTAGCGACTCGAGGCTGTACCAGTGCGAGACGAAACTTGATCAATCGATTGAGGATCCAGAAGCAACTCTTGATCGTTTGATCAAGAACCTGGAACGAGTTCTCGATCAATGGATCAAGAGTCCAGGCATGACCAGGAACGAAGCCCAGGATCGACGGGGCTCCTCGCGCCTGTTCCCTCCGCCCTCCATTTGCTTAAAAACAGGAGGGGGACCCTCGAGTTTGCCCATTAACAGCATACACGGGATTTCCGCTGCTTTAACTAGCAATGAACCCCACCAGTCAAGTCCTAGTGCTGGCGGTACCTGCTGTGTCCAAGCCACTGCAAATACCCCTTTGGGGCACACATACAATGCAGAGAAGTCTACTGGTGATACGCCTGGTATCAGGCTACCCGTAGATTTTGCGATTTTACATCAGTTTATGCAATCTACAAGCGGTACAGAGAGCTACAGTGGAGGCTTCGCGCTGGTAGCTAAATACTACATAAAGAATGAAAGCACGGCAGTACAGAACGGACTTAGAAATGACGTCTCGAAGAGTCAATTCTACCAGCTGTCAACACGCCAAGCTAAGCCCCACCTAAACAAGACTATTACAGTCAAATCTCGGGGACTCGTCTGTATGGAGTATAAAAACCAAGAAGTTGAAGAATGGAATGAACTAGATGCCTCGTCACCTCGACGAGTAGAAAGAACCTGTCAAGAAAAATTGCTAAGTCGAGAAACAGATCAGCTTTCGAGATCAACTCAGGCTAGGAAAGGAATAACCTTGGAAGAATGAATAGCCACGTTGGGTACCGAGATGACCAACCTTGATCGCACAGTGATCAACAGAATATAATCTCGGACTTGCAGTCGATCGCGATCAGTGGTTACATCCTCAAGATCCTGCGCATACCGCAGTATTCCATACATACGGCGCACGGCAAGCCTTGCAGACGGAAGAAGGAGCACCCACGGACTAGTAGGGCACTCCTCGGTGACAGAATAACCTGGCACAGTCACGTCGAACTGAATAGAAACTATGGAATGGCGCGATACTTGTAGGATAGTGACTCACTGTTTGTATTAATTCCAAAGCTCGTACCATAATTACTGTAGATACGGGCTCCTATACCTAGAACACGAATTGTATAAATTAGCAGTGACTAGACACATAACGGCAGGAAAGCATTCCCCCCGCGTTTGTGCTAGTAGCCTGTATAGCTACCTAATCAATCACTGGTTTTATTGCATATCCTCGACTGAAGTGAATTAAGTTACCAAAGTCAACCCATAAGGGCGACTACAGTAATCTAGAAGAGTTAAGTAGGAAGTAGAGCTGTCCCCGTGTTTGTGCCTTGCTAGTTAATTGAACTGCTCCATGGACAAAGGCCTTGTGTTCTCTCTCTCCGAGATTAGCGATCTAGACGTGCTGAGTCGACTTTAAGTCAAAAGACCTCATCTAGTTGAAGTAAAATAAGCCTTAGAACGCTTTAAGTTCGAACAATCGTCGAGTTCAAGGAACTCCAGAGTCTGTGTACTCTTTGCAAGTCTTGTACTTGAAGTCAGAACCTGAGCGTTCTTTGTAGAGTGATTTTGCACTCTTTGTAGACCTCGGAGTCTTTGGTTGTTTGATTATTTGAAGTGTCCGCTAGAAGCTCTTCTAGACGACGTCGAAACGAGCATAACTTGCTCGACTATACCTTACAAAACAAGTTCATAAAACCCCGCTATCGCGGACTAGTGTACTTTGTGTAAAACACATCGAAAGAAGAATTGAAGTTGTTTTCAGACAAAACCCCACTAGATTATCTAA
Source organism: Desarmillaria tabescens (assembly GCF_030435595.1). Taxonomy (NCBI): domain Eukaryota; kingdom Fungi; phylum Basidiomycota; class Agaricomycetes; order Agaricales; family Physalacriaceae; genus Desarmillaria; species Desarmillaria tabescens. Next base: position 26,504 of record NW_026848444.1, read on the forward strand.
ATCTAAGTACATCGCGAGTGCTTCTACTGTACTCACCCTCAAACTTATATACATTGGTGATTGTGTGTGTATGTGTGTATGATTTAGTATCTAGATTGACAATCTAGATGCTTGTTTCATTTGTGTGCTGCCCATTACTGAGCACATCATCGGTTCAACAGGTGACCAAGGGTGGAATCTTGGGGGTGCGACATCATTGTTCCCTGCAGGCGATGTCCGCCATATGGGAGGTCAAAACAAGGACTACGTAGTCCAACTCCTGGGAAAGTCACACGTAGTGGCAGTGGATCCAGACAATGGTGAACTGGCATCCCCTCTGTGCATCAAGGTTCCCCGATGACAGACCACTTCAGTGATGGTGAGGTCAGGGAGTCCAGGCAAGCCTAGGGACGAAGCCGAGGGCTGGTGGAGCCCAGCAGACCCGATGGTGGACTGTTGTAAAGCCTCTGGAGAAAACCCAGCACCACATGTGGAACCAAGTAGAAAGGATAACCAGGGAGCGGCCACCTCTACCCTAGAGGACACTGGCAGAAAAAGCTCAATCACCCACAAGGATCAAGCAGGCTGAACAGGGGAGAGAGGCTCCCCCTTTCAGGTACGTCTCCCCTTCAAAAATGGCACTAACGGCGGAGACGATCCTAGTTATTTAAAGAGTTTACGGAACTCTCCAAAATCCATGAAGTCCCAACTAACCCGAGTGGGTGTCTGCACCGAGGTGAAAGGGAGCTGACTGGTCGCATGATCATAGGGGCAGGGCCTTTGCGGCCTATGAACTGCGATGATGAGAGGAAGACCCTGATGCAGCCAACATCGGTGGAGTACTCTCAGGACTCCCAATGGCTGAAGCCCTTTGGAGCCGCCTGGACTCGGCGAGCTATGCGACTCGCCAAGACCCCAGGAGAGAAGATATCACTTCTCAAACAGTGGGTCCACCCCCGATGACAAACGGAGGTGGATGAGCCGCTGGTTACCGACTTGGAGAACCAAGTCGGGGAGTCCTATCTGGACGAATACTGAAAGCTGGAACATATGGACCAGCTCACCAAGCCACCCCAATATGTCCGAGGAGCGAAGGGGCAAAATATCACAATCACCCTACAACTGGAAACTTTTGATACTATGGCCCATCACTCCGTGAAGGCCCTGATCGACAGTGGCTGTACCAGAAGTGCTATTGACTGACAGTGGACCCGTGATCATGGTATCACCATGCATAAAGCAGCTCACCCCACTCCGGTCTATAACGTGGATGGTACTCGCAACAAGGGTGGCGACATCACCGAATTCGCTGAGGTCCGACTCAAAATCGGAGACCACAGCAAACACATTGAATTAGCAGTCATTGACCTAGGAACCACACCCATCTTCCTAGGACACGACTGGCTACAAAGGCACAACCCACTTATTGACTGGAATACGGGTTCGGTAACCTTGGCATGCTGTGACTGCCACAAGATACCGTTCCGTCTCCCAGATGAAGATCCAGAACAGCAGTGGGGAACCGAGGTCGAGGATGGGGATACCATCCTCATTATAGACTTTAAGGAAGCCTTTCACATACGAGCGGTGGGGCATAAAGCCAATGACTTAGCGGCCAAGGCCAACAAGGGAAAGAAAATAAAATCGTTCGAGGAAATTGTCCCCAAACATTACCAGGACTTCATCGATGTCTTTGCCAAAGAAAACTTCGATGAACTTCCTCCTCGCAAGCCTTGGGATCATGCCATTGAGCTGATTCCCAATGCCAATGCCAGCCTGGACTGCAAGATATATCCCTTGAACCCAAGGGAGCAAGAGGAATTGGACAAGTTCCTTGATGAAAACCTGGCTACTGGCCAGATTCGACCCTTCAAATCCCCTATGGCATCTCCCTTTTTCTTTGTCAAGAAAAAGGACAGAAAACTGCGGCCAGTACAAGACTACCGCAAGCTTAATGAAATAACTATCAAAAACCGCTATCCTCTACCACTTATCGCTGACCTTATGGATAAGCTAAAGGATGCGAGATATTTCACTAAGCTAGACATCTGTTGGGGATACAACAATGTTCGAATCAAGAAAGGAGACGAATTCAAGGCCGCATTTCGCACAAACTGAGGACTCGACGAGCCCATGGTTATGTTCTTTGGACTAACCAATTCGCCTGCCACATTCCAGTGGATGATGAATGATATCTTTAAAGATCTCATTGCACAAGGAAAGGTCACCATTTATTTGGATGACATCCTCATCTTCACCAAGGAAAAGGTGGAGCATTAAAGAATTGTATGAGAAGTCCTGAAGATTCTGTGCAAGAACAACTTGTTCTTGAAAGCGGAGAAATGCGAATTCAAGGTGCTCGAAACAGAGTACCTTGGAGTCATTATCAGTGAAGGATCCATTAAAATGGATCCGATAAAAATTGCTGGTATCATGGACTGGCCAGCACTCTCCAAGAAACAGGAATTACAGTCATTCCTGGGGTTCACCAACTTCTACTGGCGATTTATCTGACACTATAGCGTGATCGTCAAACCGATGACAAAACTCATGGGGAAGGTCCCCTGGACATGGGGAAAAGAACAACAAGAGGTGTTTGAGGAACTCAAACACCAATTCGCAACAGGAGTCATTTTGGCGATGCTGAACAACTACAACAAGTTTTGCATGGAGGCAGACTCCAGCGAAGGGGCAATCAGTGCCGTCCTGTCACAGGAACAGGAAGGGAAATGGCGCCCGATCGCATTCCTATTGAAATCTCTTTCCGCGATGGAATGGAACTATGAGATTTATGACAAGATTTTGAAATCTGGATGGATCACTCAAATCTGCAATACTTCTGCAAACCTCAGAAGCTTAACCACAGACAAGCACGGTGGGTCACCAAATTAGCGGAGTACCACTTCACACTCAGCCACAAACCAGGAGCGTCTAATAGGAAAGCCAACCTCTTGAGTCGGCGGGCCAACCACGACCAAGGCAAGAAGGACAATGACGATATTGTCCTCTTGAAGCCAGAATTCTTCTACACCTTGATAATGCTGACAGAGGAAGAAATTCATGGCAAAATCCGAAGGGCAACAAGCGATTGTCAGTGGTGGGACCGAGGGATCGCTACAAGCCTCAATCATGAGAAGGGGGTCATTGAGAAGGACCACCTTTTATTCTATGATGGACATATCTATGTTCCATGCGACCATGTCCTACGGGGAGAACTCATCTCCCATCACCACGATCATGTCTCTGCAGGACATCTGGGCATCGAAAAAACCAGAGAATTAGTCTTAAGAGACTACTGGTGGCCCAAAATGCGAAGGGACATGGAAACTTATGTGCGAGGATGCGAGGCATGTCAGAGGACGAAGACTGATATGCAGCGGAAAGCAGCTCCACTACATCCCAATGCTGTACCATCCCGACCCTGGGAACACATCTCAGTCGACATGATCACTGGGTTTCCAGAATCCAAGGGCTACGACGCAGTACTAGTCGTCGTAGACCGATTCTCGAAATACATCGTGCTAATCCCATGCATGAAGGAACTCTCGTCAAGTGGATGGGCCAAAATCTTATGTGATGAGATCATTTGTCGATTCGGGGTGACCCCCTCCAAAGTCATCTCTGACCGGGGGCCCCAATTCGTATCAAAATTCATCACCGAACTATACACGATGATGAATATTCAAGGAAATCCGTCAACGGCCTATCACCCTCAGATGGATGGACAAATGAAGCGGGTTAACCAAGAACTCAAAAAATACCTTCGAGTCTTCGTTAACCACAAACAGGACGACTAGAGCGAATGGCTGCAGTGGGCAGCATTCACTCACAACAACTGCCAACACTCTGCAACGGGCTTTTCCCCCATCAAAATCATCTTCAGACAAGATGGAGAGATTCGTCCAACCGCAGTGAGGCAGTCAGAAACACCATCAGTAACTGACTTCGTCGAAAGCCTCCAGAGAGTGCGCAAACAAGCGGAAGACTCTTTGAATAAAGCCGTTGAAGTTATGAGAAAGGCTTACTACAAACACACTCGCCCTGCGCAGGAGTACCAACCAGGAGATAAAGTCTGGTTGGACTCAACCAACCTTCACCTCCCCCGACCGGTGAGAAAGCTAGGCGACAAACGTGTCGGCCCCTTTGAAATAGTTTCCAAAAAGGGGCCTTCCGCATACAAACTAAAGCTGCCGCCAGGGTGGAAGATCCACAACAAGTTCAATGAACAGTACCTAACTCCGTACATCCCCCTGGAGTTTTCCAACCAGGAAAAACCTCCACCACCCGAGCCAGAACTCGTGGAAGGCGAAGAAGAATACGAAGTAGAAAAACTACTTCAAGACCGCGACCATATCATCGGCCGAGGACACAGCCAGAGGACCATAACAGAATACTTGGTCAAATGGAAGGGATACCCAGTGGAGGAGGCTACTTGGGTCAAGAGGAGCAATCTTGCCAATGCCGAAGAACTCGTCAAGGAATATGAGAACAAGGAAAACTGCATACAGGATCACGATTTGCGACACTTGGAAAGTGAAGGAGGACACATAACCATATCATCTCCTGGCTCTTCAGCAACCGAGAGCTCAACACTCTTTCCAGTCTCAAATAGGAATCATACCGATCCATTATCCTTCGATGAGCAGAGCTTTTATTCATTGGACACGGATGAAGAGGTCTTCAAAGACGAGTGTTCCATGTCTCCTCTAACGACTCAGACCGACCCTAGCTTCCTCCTAGAAGAACGGGGCATATCTGCTTGGGAACAAAACAAGGACTACGAATCAGATATGGAATCTACTAACTCCCTCGACCCGGGGAGTGAGTACATCTAAAGGACTGTCGGGACGACAGTCTTAGTTGGGGGGTATTATTACGACTTTACCCCTATTTTTCTTATCTTATCTTATCCTTATCTCTCAGAACCCTGGACCTGCCTATCTTATCTCCCAGACCCATGATATTCCACCGGCACACTCCTTACCCGTTTACCCGGTTGCCGTCACCCCAGTTCACAGCTGCCACCCCCAGGTGACCAATGACCCGCATATGCCATCATGCTTCTCTTGATGGCATCATGCTTCTTAGTAGTTGGACAAGAGTCGACCACCAGTTGAGGGCGGTCTACAGGATGCAGCCTATTCAGATGGAGTCCCACGCAGATGCAGGTGATATGCGCTCTTTACTCTCATTTGTTGGGAGTACACTTCTTTTAGTGTCCTCCCTCCTCATTCGTTGAAAGATGCACTTCTCATTGCACATGCCCTTGTAGATACTATTCTTAGTACGAGTCTAACATGTATTTAAGCTAGCCTATGCTGTGGCGTTAAACCTCAGCTTCGGCTAAGGTTATATACTCCTAACTCTTACAAGCTTCTCGCTTTCGCTATAAGTGATGCCTAACTTCTCACAATCTACCAATGCCTCTCCAACACTGAATCACCGAACACGAGTGACAGGATAGAGACCAGTCTTGGTTCAGATTAGAGTTAGTGCTTAACAAAGAGCTCGATCAGGCAGATCCCAATGACAACCCCAATTGCTAGTGCACCATCTGTCAGCACCTACAAGACCTTGCTTGGGCCTGATTTGACGAGGTTGGACCTCTCCCAGAACTCAAACCTTTCCTCCTACCTGACAACAGCAGCGAACCCATTGATGGGTTCATCCCACATCAACAACTCTAGTCTTGGGTCTTCGAATGATGCAACTTTCCCACTATCTGGAAAGAGTACTGCCTATATTTTGCATATGTATGGAATTGAAACCAGATCTGGATTGATGGAAATGCACACTATCTTCAATACGAGAGCATCTACATTCCCATCTATCATACCAACAGATTGAACCTCTGGATCAGGGCCAGAATCAAGATTGATCAACAGGTATGGAAAGGTGAGTATGACAATGACCCTCCCCTATAACAAGGGAGGAGATGAGTTTGTCCAGGGATCTAGCACTAGGACCCAGCAGTGGAGAACTCTTTAATATGACATGGAAACAGATACTGGACTGGATAGAAAGGTGCCTTCCATATGAGATGATCTGGACCATGTCCCTACAAGGAAGAGCTTACTGGGTAGCATCCTTAAGCTCAGAACTCAAGGAGAGGATTTTCTCTCTCAAGACACAATATGCCACTGCCCAATTTTAGAATGATATCTACCCTGACTGACAGGTATCCATTGGAAAATGCTACAGGTCCCCCACTATCAGTCCCAGTGATGCAGGCACTGACACCTCCCTAGCTGGAGTCAGTATCCTCTGACCAGTAGAAGATACTACTTAGCAACCTGTCAAACATGTAGGCTTGGGCCTATTTGCAGGGGGAGGAAATGGAGGTTCTAATCCTACACCACAAGAAGGCAGTGGCAGAGGATCAGGAGAGGATGATGGAGGAGGCCCCAGTGGAGGCAGTGGTGGTGGACCACCTGTGCCTTCCCCTTCACCAGCTGTGCTACTGTTGCCCTGCAGCAACCCAAACCCACAGTCTCTACTGCAATCCACGAAACCCCCTCTTCCTCCAGACCCTCTGAGAGGATGGATCATTCCAGATGGATAGCTGAACCTCTGGAAGAACATGGCCTCAAAGCTGATGTGGGTCCCCATGGTCTTCAAGGGAAAGGCTAGTGATCTTAATTGCTTCTTCACTCAGTGTGAATACTACTTTAAGTCGCACTCCCAGGAGGAGATGGAGAAAGTCATCAAGGCCACTATTCACCCAAATGTCAAGCAAATCATCATGGTCAGGGACAACATGTGCCCTGCCAATTACTGGAAATGGAAGGATCATATCAGCCAAATGGACGAGAATTACAGGGTGCATATTGCACAAGAAAGAGGATGCCCCAGCAGGACTGAAGGGTCTAGGTCAATGGTCAGTGAAGCCAGTGGATCAGGAGGCACCTCCAGTGACAAGAGAGATGCCACTGGTATCACATATGGGGGCCAAGGTGAGCCAATAGACATCGACCATCTCAAATGCAAGCAGCGATGCTTCTGCTGTAGCCATAAGGAGCATACCAAGCAGGACAAAAAGCATCTGCCAGAAAGTCAGTGGCTCATCAAGAGGAAGAAGATACCAGTGCAACACCTATGAGCTATGTTGGCTGAGACAGAACAGGAGGACCTTGCAAACTTGACAAGGATTGAGAAGATAAAAGAAACAATGTCGAGGCATTAGATGATTCAACCCTAGTGACTAGGACTCAAGTTTCTTTTGGTATGTGCTCAATTACAAATAATCACACTTATGTCGAGTTTAAAGGGGTTTATACAAGGGTAATCATCAAGTGAGTCCTCTGCACAGAGTTGACGTCTCCCACAGCTCACATATCCCCACCTTGCAGGCCGTAAGTGGGATATACATTCTCTCCACCTTGCTCTCACAAGATCACAAGCAAGAGAATAACTTCGTGAGTCTTGCTTTCTGCACCATGCATCATTGCTCCTTATCTTCCACCTATCACAGGTCGCAAGTGAAGTCATACTCTCTTCACCCTTTGGGTCGCAAGAAGATTGAGCATGAGTAAGTCGAGCTTGTACTAGTCCTTGACTGTTGTATCCACTCACCTTCACCTCCTAGGTCACAAGCAAGGCAGAACACAATCTCGATCCTGCAGATGGGCCATTACCTGGCAGACTGTGAGCAGAAGAGGGGACATCTTCTCTCTGCCACGTATCCTCACAGTCTTGCCAGGTATGACCCTCAGTATCCTCTCTTTACCTCGTATACTTACAGTCTTGCTAGATGTAGTAGTGCTCACTACCCACCCTGTTACATTCACACTTCTGTTAATTTGTGTACTCAGTACCTACTGGTAGCTACTGGTTGTATTCCTCCCTAGCAATCATACACCATGCAATCACATCTGGGCTCCCCAACATGCAGGGAGTCTAGACTTGGCTAAACAATGGGTGCCTCATACTAAGCTCGAGATGATTAGATATGCTTGTAGATACTTCTGCAGACAATATATCTGTTTTATCATGTTCAAACCAGACTGAGCTGGAATCACAAAAACCAGAGAAAGACTATCAAGGTGCATACTCTTTTATTTTTTTATTTTTTATTTGGTTGAGGCTATTGCAGAGGTGGTCCAGTGACACAGTCGCTTCCAACATGCAGCCTAGTTGTTGCCCGGAGGTTTAAACTGGGCAATTGTAATTAGAATTCACACTTAGGAATAGAGGTTGTTTTACCGTGAGGAAATGCTTTATGCACAAGTAGTGTGGGACTCAGGACAAATCATGTGACAGGGCTAATTCCTCGTACCCCTTCATGTTGTCCCCATACTTACCTTCTGCTACCCTGTCATCATGATTCCATACCCACTAAAACCCTGCATACTTCTATCCAATCTGGTGGAAGATTCTTTTCATTGTTGATGGAGCCCTTCCATGTTTTCAGAATGATCTCTTTTGGGAGAGCTTTCCTTCCAAATCTCTTATAGGTCATCAAGCCATCCAATTCAAGCCATTTGTTGATTTTCTTTAGCCATCTATGTCAGATATGATCAGGTGAGAATGGGATATTCTCTTTACTGATTACTCTCTCACATCAGGCATTCCAGATGACTTGAGCCGAGGTGGTCACCACTACCTTATAGAAGTGCTCCTTCCCGCTATCTCGCATACCATTTTGTTTCAAGAAGATTGGTACTGCAGAGGCAAGAATGGTCACCATTGAGGGAGGTTGCCAGGGGATTGTTACGGACTTTCCTTACTTTTCTTTATTTTCCCTACTCAGTACCTTACTGACTCATACACGCTTAGTACTGCGACACACGGACGTCACACTAGAACTTCTATTCGGACTAAACTGCCAGCTCATCATACCATTATGGACTTATGAATTACTATTATTAGGACTACTGCCTTGTATTTAAACAAGCCAAGCTGTGGCCTTAAAGCCCCAGCTTTGGCTAAGGTCTATATACCTAGTTATCGACTCCATCTCTCTCGCCTAGGCTGTCTAAGTCATCTGCTAAAGGACTACTTGTGCCTGCTCGTTGTACACTTGACCAAAGTGCGAGTCACATCATGAGTTTGATCTTGTTTGTCATACTAGTGGGTTACATTTAGCCAAAGCTTCTCTCAAGGACCTTCATTGTCAACCACGACAGTGAACGTCACCTATGAGCAGTACCACATCTAACACGTTTAACGTCTTCGCCGGTTTCCTAACCGCCATCATCGTATTGGTATTCTGTTTCCTATATGGATACCTCTGGTACAAATGATGACACCATGCCAGAGTCCCGCAGACCCCCGCTCCCAGGAGAGTATACTACGGGCTTGACGGACAACCTAGACGCACCCCATTCCACTACAGAAACGCCAGCACCTTCAGATTCCGCCACAGCACTTCAGCGTCAAGGGACGAGAACGTCCACGCCGACCTCCCAGTCCAGCGAGATGAAGAAGACGTGGAAGGAGAGGTTTGGGTTGCTGGAGTCGAAGAGCGCGAAGATGCCAGCAGAAGGGAGCAGCGAGTCGTCACAGACAGGCCTCTTTGGGCATCTGCGGACCCATCGGACGAAGAATACGGGATCCAAGAAACCAGGGTTGACCCCACCACAGGAGGAGTTATCGTCGGCCTAGGAACTCGTCCCCATGCAGTCCGATACTACATCAGAACCAGCACTGACAGAGGGGAAGAAGCTGTTATGGCCTACCACAGATTCCCCAGTGCCCCCAATCCAGATGAAGTCCCACAGCCAGATGAGTTCTACTCGCAGCAGCAGCATGACTGGGCGATCATGGACACATGGCACCAAGCCAACAGGCTCCCTCCACTCAAGGACGGGGAGATACTAGAGTTCGACCTCCAGTACCCCGATTCACCCACTATCCCCGGATATCCAGACCTCAGTATCGCCACCGGACATAGTAATGTCACAACGAGAGGAAGCGCGGACCCAGACCCCAGCGACATTTCAGACCGCGACCCCAGGGACACCTCAGGCTCTGACCCCTACGATTCCTGGGTCACTGACAACGAGCGGCATAACCCCGTACCCCTACGAACAGAGCTCGACAGCCATTACGACAGCCCCTACAATGAGTGCCATGGAGAGTTATGCCGCAGGCTTCAAGCCATTGCTGAGGACCGAAGAAGGGACTGGGAAACCCCCGAACCCCTCGTACCATATGTCAGGTGGACCCTCGGAGAATACGGAGAAGAGCCAGAATTGGCCCGATTTTTCTTTGACAACCCAATCCATTCGGAGTGGGACGTACTCTATAGAAGGTTCCAGGAATTCACCCGGGGAATACGCAACATGAATCGGGCCCTTGCCCGAAGGGGCGGTACCCACGTACCAGAGGGACAGGAGTTCCCCATACTACCGTGACCCGAGGACCAGCCCCTCTATTACTGGGCTCGAGATACTGAATCCTGCTGAAGGAATCGGTGGTACCCATGGGAGCACACCCAGTACACCAACTACCGCTACTGGCTCGCGTCATCGGACACCAAGGAGTCCACTCCCTTCCCCAGGGCAACCCCCGAACTCTACAATGACGGAGGAGAGGCCAGTACCTAAAATGGGCTGGTTAGAGCTTCTAGCATGGCAGGGAAGGTCATTAGTGAATGAAGGGTCCTGGTTAATTACAGATGCCACTAAATTTATGTCACAGAACGAATTACCAATGGAAGTACAGCAGGCCGTTTATGATGACGAAGTGCAATACCACGCGACCCAATTATGGAACTGGTTACATAATGACCATGCCCCCGTACTATGACCGTTTAATCAACGAAGCTACCCGCCATACCATTGGGCAAAATGGCCTCCCGAAGTACCTAGCCTTCCCCCAGGAAGCCAATTACTCGGAGGCATGCCTGAAGAAGGACCGGAAGCACCACATGGCGAGGGATGGGCAGACCCACCACCGGAAGTGCCCAAGGACCAGTCCCAACATGCCCGGAAACCTCAACCCAGCCAACCCCTGCCGCCACCACCTCCGCCGCCATCACCCCCCTACGATCCTCATCACGACTACGACCTGTGATCGCTGCCGGAGCTAGTTGACCTGGAACTTCCGCCGGAACCCCCAGGACCCCCTCCGGATAGTCCAGAACCATGGGAGCTGGAGTCGGCCGAACTCCCCTGGGGGGCAGTGTGGCCTAAAATGATGAAGACACCAGCACCGTTTAACGGGGCCTCTAGCGACGTGAAAAGGTTCCTGTCTGGATGTGAGGACTACTTCAACATATTCCCCTGAGAGTTCCCAATGAGTGGAAGAGGACACGCTCCGTCACGAGTAGTGTTCGCCACCTCGCTAATGGAAGGAAAGGTGTTGGAATGGTGGGTCCAGAAGCGACAACGGCTATATAATCCAATCCGCCGCCACACCCGTTACCCCACATGGCCGAGCTTCGACACAGAGGTCAGGGAGAGGTTCCGAGAAGCGGCGGAGATAAAGCTGAAGAAGGTCAAATGGAAGGCACTGCGACAGTCAAACTTTAAAAATGCAATCGAATTCTTCCAGGAATTCAAGATGCTCGCCATCGAAGCAGAGAAGTTCGGAAACGAAGAAGAAATGACGGATACAGTGAAGAAGGCAATTCGCACCAAAACCAAGGATATCATCATGTACGGAGATAACAATCGGCCCTGCAACTACAAGGAGTGGAAATGGAGGGTAAAAAGAATTGACGAAAATTACCACGTCCACGTAGCCGAAGAAGGAGGGAAGCGATCTGCCGGGAAGCAGACTCCCCCCAAGCCCAGCAACCCTGGCACCCTCGACCATAGAAAGGATGCCATGGGTACCACGTACGGAGGCCAGGGACTCCCTATAGAGATAGACCGCCTGAGGAACGACAGGCTGTGCTTCCGATGCGGGGGGCCTAATCACATGGCCCGGGACAACAAGTGCGACCCCGATCAATCAAAGTGGCCGATCAAGTCCAAAAGCAGTCCGAAAGGTGGGCAGGGTGCTCCTGCTAATCCAAAAGCCGGGCAGTACAAACTGTCCAAATCTATGATACGTGCCATGCTCAATGACCCCAACCGACCAGAAGACTTGGCCGCCACTACCCACGTGGAGGAGGTAAAAGACGAGCTGATGAGGAAGTAAGCGATTCAGTCATGTCAGCCAGGACTTTAGTTTCAGATACACATGTACGTCACTCACAGCATTCGAATATACCCCTGTTGCTGTTAAAGACTACAGAGACTAAGCAAGAATCGCATGGTAAGGATGGCATAGAAGGGGATTACCGCCGTCCACAGGACAATGAACCCCTAGGACCCTCGGGCCCGACAGACAGGCTGGGGCCATACCGGTGCAAGGAGGCTCCCGACATCCACGGAACTGGGAGTCCAGGGGAGGCGAGGGATGAAGCCGATGGCAGTACTCGAGGCCCAGCGGACCCAGTGCCGAGCTGTTTTAAAGCAGAAGGGAGACCCCCAGCCTCACTGAAACCAGGTGTACAGGGGATTACCACTGCCCACATTGGCACTGAACCCCAATCCCAAGCCAGCGGGAAATCCGGTAAGCCAACTGATGGAAAGACTGTAGTAGCGTGGAACACGGATGCGGCAGCGAAACAGCATTCACAGTGCATGGCTGCCTCAATCAGGATTGACTCTTGCAACCCTCAAGGCAACAGTGACCAAATGCCGCCCCAGGGCCCCCTTCGGCCCGGCGACCAAATGCCGCCGCAAGCATCGCTCCACCCACTGGTCACAGTAGAAGAGGTACCCGACGAGGAAGATAACTACAGTTACCTACACCCAAAGGAGGCGTACACAGAAGTGGAGAAGACCCGGGCCCTGCCCGTGGAGTACCTGCAACATACGGGAACCAAATGCCTGCAGGCCTATCACCCACACCAAGACCGACCAGAATGGATATGCAGGAGATTAAAGAACGCCCAGACAATAGGAGAGCAAAAGGAGATCCTAAAAAGATGGGTACACCCATCCAAGACCAAGGACGTAGTAGCAGAGGCTGTATGGTGACTAAAGGAGGAAGATGGGGAGAGCAGAGAACGAGTGACACTAGGGCTAGACAAGTTGGAGGAATTACGGGCCCCCCCTCAGTACATACGAGGGGGGAAGGGGCGTCATGTCACCATCCAACTAGCCCTGGAAACCCTGGACACTCGGCATTCCCACCAGGTCAACGCGTTGGTAGACAGCGGGTGCACCGGGAGCACCATTGATTGAACATGGGCACGCAACCATGGACTCCCCACCAAACCTACAGCCTGCCCCACTCCAGTATACAATGCAGACGGTACACGCAACAAAGGCGGAGACATTACGGAGTACGCAGAAGTTCGCCTGATCATAGGCGATCATGAGGAACATATCGAACTGGCAGTGGTCGACCTTGGAACCACCCCCCTATTTCTAGGATACGATTGGCTGCAACGACACAACCCCATAATCGACTGGACTACCGGGGCAGTAACCCTAGCCTGATGTGACTGCAGGCCTGTACCCTTCCGCCTACCTGACGAAGACAGTCTCCGGTGGACCGAGTATGAGGAAGGGGACCGGATCCTGATGGTCAATATGGAACCGGAAGTACACCTCAGAGCGGCTGGAACCCAATCCAACGACCTAGCGGCAAAAGCCAATGAAGGAAAACCCACCTGCACCTTCGAAGAAATCGTACCCAAGGATTACCAGGACTACCAGGATGTCTTCGCCAAGGAAAGCTTTGATGACCTACCGCCCAATAAGCCATGGGACCACGCCATCGAACTTATACCCAATGCCAAGGCAAGCCTGGACTGCAAGGTATACCCACTTAACCCACAGGAACAGAAGGAGTTGGACGCCTTCCTCACTGAAAATCTGGACAGTGGTTGCATTCGCCCCTCTAAATCCCCCATGGCATCCCCATTCTTCTTCGTAAAGAAGAAAGACGGGAAACTAAGGCCTGTCCAGGACTACCGGAAGTTCAACAAGATGACAATTAAAAATCGATACCCTCTACCGCTCATTGGGGAGCTCATGGACCAGCTACAGGGGGCCCGGTATTTCACCAAACTAGATGTATGATGGGGATATAACAATGTGAGAATCCAAGAAGGGGATGAATGGAAAGCAGCGTTCCGCACTAATTGAGGGTTGTACGAACCCCTCGTTATGTTCTTTGGACTCACCAACTCCCCCGCTACGTTCCAATGGATGATGAACGATATCTTCAAGAAGCTAGTCACCGAAGGAAAAGTCACAGTATACCTCGACGACATTCTCATCTTCACCAAGACCCATGCCGAGCACCGCCAAGTGACCCGACGGGTATTGGAACTGCTATGCAAGCATAAGCTGTTCCTAAAAGCGGAGAAATGCGAGTTCGAGGCCTTGGAGGTGGAGTACCTAGGGGTAATCATCAGCGAGGGAAGTGTACGCATGGATCCCATCAAAATCTCGGGCATCATGAAGTGGCCAGAGCCGTCCAAGAAGCAGGAACTCCAATCGTTTCTCGGATTCACCAACTTCTACCGAAGATTTATCAAGCACTACAGCGACAAAGTCTGACCCCTCACGCGTCTAATGGGAAAGGTGCCGTGGGAATGGGGGAAAACGCAGCAAGAAGTGTTCCAAGGGATAAAGCAATGCTTTCTGGAGGGAGTAGTGCTAGGCATGGCCGATATCACCAAACCATTCCGACTAGAAGCCGACTCCAGTGACGGGGCGATAGGAGCGGTACTATCCCAGGAGGACGAAGCAGGAAGGTGGCAGCCCCTCGCCTTTCTCTCGAAAGCGCTTTCCACCACTGAACGCAACTATGAGATATATGACAAGGAGCTACTAGCCATAATGATAGCCCTGTCTGAATGGCGACACTACCTGCTGGGAGCCCAATTGGACTTCGAAATCTGGAGCGATCATCAAAACCTACAGTATTTCCGAAAACCACAAAAGCTCAACCGCTGACAAGCCAGATGGGTCACCGAATTAGCCGAGTACCACTTCAGCCTCCACCACAAGCCAGGAGTGTCAAATAAAAAGGCCAACCTACTCAGTCGAAGGGCAGATCACGAGCAGGGAAAGGAGGACAACCAGGACATAATCGTCCTCACTCCCGCCCACTTTAGAGCTCTAGAGATGCCCTCGGAAGAGGAGATTCAGGGACGAATCCGACGAGCAACGATAGACCCCCGACTTTGGGACCAGGGGGTGGCCACGTCCCTCAATCACGATGAGGGAATAACCAGGGAGGAGGGAATGCTGATCCATGACGGGCGCATCTATGTCCCCCGGGACGCTCTACTATGTGGAGAAGTCCTCGCGAGACACCACGACCACATACTGGCTGGGCACCCCGGGGTGGAAAAGACCAAGGAATTGGTGCTGAGAGACTACTGGTGGCCGAAGATGCAGAAGGACGTAGAAGCATACGTACAGGGGTGTGAGGTCTGCCAACGCACAAAGACCTCCACCAGAGCCAAGAATGCCCCCCTATATCCCAATGAGGCCCCAGACAAACCCTGGGACATCATTACCGTCGACATGATCACCGACCTACCTGAATCCAACGGTCACAACGCGATCCTCAACATCGTAGACCATTGCTCCAAAACACTTATTTCCGTCCCATGTTCAAAGGAGCTATCAGCCACCGGATGGGCAAGGATACTACAAGATGAAGTAATCTGCAAATACGGGTGTATTCCCCTCAAAATCATCTTGGATCGGGGGCCCCAATTCGTCGCAAAGTTCACCAAAGAACTATACCAACTCATGGGGATCCAGGGCAATCCTTCCACTGCCTACCACCCCCAGACGGATGGCCAGACTGAAAGGGCCAACCAGGAATTGGAAAAATACCTGAGGATATTCGTCTCTTACCGACAGGACGACTGGGCCGAGCTACTACCCTTAGCCACTTTCGCTCACAATAATCGACAACACTCGGCCACCGGACTATCCCCATTCAAAGTCAACTTCGGGAGAGACGGCGACCTGTTCCCTAACACTTGCTCCAGCAACAGTAATGTACCCGCCGCCCAAGGCTTTGTCGACCACATCGCTAAAATACACAATGACACCAAAGACGCTCTAAATAAGGCCACCGAGCATATGAAACAAAGCTATGATTGACACTGTCATCCCAGCCTCAAATATCTAATCGGCCAAAAGGTGTGGCTCGACGCCAGAAACCTACATCTGCCCCGACCCAAAAAGAAACTGGACGACAAACGGGTAGGCCCCTTCCAAATTACAGCCAAGCATGGAGCTAGCGCATACGAACTGAACCTACCCCCCGCCTGGCGAATCCACAATTGGTTCAATGAGTCCCTACTCACCCCATTCCACGAGCCTAAATTCCCCAATCAACAACGCCCTCCACCCCTGCCTCCAATACTCATCGATGCGGAGGAAGAGTACGAAATTGAAGAACTACTCCATCACCGAAACCGATGGACGGGCCGGGGACGACATAGGAAGGAGGTCACCGACTTCCTCATCAAATGGAGAGGATATGGACCAGAGGATAATTCCTGGGTCACCAGGGCCAACCTCGCCAATGCGAAAGAACTGGTGCTCGAATACGAAGCACGACTAGGGGCGGACGTCAACAACCTCGATCTGGAATATGCGGGAGACTCAGGGGACGAAACGGATGACAATGACGATGACGAGGACATGGACTCAGTCGGGACGACTGAGTCTTAAGGAGGGGGTAATGTTACGGACTTTCCTTACTTTTCTTTATTTTCCCTACTCAGTACCTTACTGACTCATACACGCTTAGTACTGCGACACACGGACGTCACACTAGAACTTCTATTCGGACTAAACTGCCAGCTCATCGTACCATTATGGACTTATGAATTACTATTATTAGGACTACTGCCTTGTATTTAAACAAGCCAAGCTGTGGCCTTAAAGCCTCAGCTTTGGCTAAGGTCTATATACCTAGTTATCGACTCCATCTCTCTCGCCTAGGCTGTCTAAGTCATCCGCTAAAGGACTACTTGTGCCTGCTCATTGTACACTTGACCAAAGTGCGAGTCACATCACGAGTTTGACCTTGTTTGTTGTACTAGTGGGTTACAGGGATATTCCGTTGTTCCAGAAGGGTTTTGGTGAGCTCCCAGATTTCCTTTTGACCAGGTGACAAGCATGCGGTTAAGATGTGCTCCATGCTTTCTAACTCGCCATAACAGTGCTTGCAGTATGCACATTCATGGTATTTGGGCACAAAGTGAAGCCATTTGGCCCCAACTCTGTATGCCTCATGCATGGCCATCCACAGAAAGTATCTGGTGTTGCGATTGATGTCTCTGTGTTGAAACAATCTCCATAGGGCTGCTTCTGTTGGTCTCTTGCCAAACATGTCCTGTGCTTTTTGCATAGTGTTATTCATGTTGTCCACCATTTTAGGTCACCTTGCAAGTTTTTTCAGGCTTTGCTCTCATAGGGCTTTATAGGCCTGGCTCTGTGACAAGCTGCATAGAGCCACTCCTGTCACTTTGAGTGTTGGGTCTACCTCCAGATTTATGTCATCAACAGTATCCCACCATACTCCTTCATTTGCCAGGTGATTTGCTATCTCATTCCCTACATGTCCATTGTGCCCTTTAACCCATTTCAGTGTCGACTTCTGTTTCCGACTATGAAATCTTGCTACCATTGCCTGGATGATTTGTTTATTGGGTATTCCTATGTATTCTGAATTTTCCATGTTTCGAAGTGACATTGTGAGATGTTTCAGAATGTACTGTGAGTCGGTATCATTGTGGAGAGTAGCTCGTTTACTGACTTGCTCAGCCAGTTCCATCATTGCTATAACTTCCTCTATTTGATTGGATTGGGGGAGTGATGATGGAACTCTGTCAAGCACCAACTTGGATTGGCAAGGTCGAGCCTTAGTTTGTCACTCGCACTTTGGTGAAGTGAAACAAAGGTAGCGATGCAGACCGAGTTAAGTAGTCAGGACTGAATTAGTCGCAGAACTTGGAGTTCAGGTAAAAGTTGGGAGTATATGACTTTAGCCAAAGCTGAGGTTTAACCACAGCACAGGCTACTACTTAAATACAAGTTTGGTGCATTAATAATAACTGTACTACTATGGTTTCATGATAGAGAACGAGTGTGACATGGCCAATAGCAATACACCAGCACAAAAACTACCCAATGGTAAGTGGCCAGCTAGACGAGGAAGACTCTGGGGGAACTGTGCCCTTGTGGCCAAGACTCTGCCTGAGTAAGAATGTCTGAGCTCGTCCACTGTGAACCAGGGATCAAGTGATGCAGAAGTGACTGTTGATTGATTGGAGCAAAGATACCATGATGGAAGTTATTGTGTGATGCAGGAGTATTGGCATGGGTTACGGATGAGCTGGATGGAAGTGATGATGAGAATAAGATGACGATCGAGGAAGAATGACATGAAGCAAATGACTAAAGCAAAAAATAGGGGTGAATTCGTGACATTACCCCCCCACTAAGACTTGGTCATCCTGACTGAGTCAGTGTCAGATTCGCTGTCTGAAGATGGGTAGGAGTCATCTGAGTATGAATCTTCATTCTCAGCATCCATTAAAAGAGCTCCCAGTCACTGCTCATACTCTAGTACAAGTTCTTCAGCATTGGCAAGCTGACTTCATGGTACCCATGTTGCTTCTTCAACTGGGTAGCCTTTCCATTTGACAAGGTATTCAGTGACATGGACTCATCACTTGCCTCGCCTGATGGCGGTTTCCTTGTCTTGTAGTATCTCTTTGATTTTGTATTCTTCTTGTCCTTCGATTAACTCTGGGGGTGGAGGTTCAGGTTGTTGTTGGTTTGGGAATTCGGGTGGTACATATGGAGTGAGGTAGACCTCGTTAAATTGGTTGTGAATTTTCCACCCCGCTGGTAATCGTAGTTCATATGCTGAGGCATCTTTTTTCGTAAGGATTTCAAAGGGACCTACTCATTTGTTGTCCAGTTTTTTGGCTGGTCACAGTAGGTGTAAATTGGTTGCATCCAGCCATACTTTGTTGCCCGGTTGGTAGTCCCTACTAGGTTGTTGGTGACTATTGTATGCTCATTTCATTGTTTCTGCTGTTTTGGTTAGGGCTGCCTCCACCTGCTATTGGGTCTTTTGTAGTCCTTCCATGAAGATAGCTACTGATGGGGTTTCAGTAGTTTGGGATATGACAGGTTGGATTTTTCCATCTTGTTCAAAAATGACTTTGTAAGGAGTATCCCATTGAGCTATGTTCTCGGTTGTTTATGGTGCAAGGCACCTAGTCACCATCTCTAATGTGCAAAGTCAGGCAGCAAACTTGGGGTTGACTGTTTTTTTTTTTGCTCTTGCCA
The DNA here is from genome assembly GCF_030435595.1 of Desarmillaria tabescens. NCBI lineage: Eukaryota > Fungi > Basidiomycota > Agaricomycetes > Agaricales > Physalacriaceae > Desarmillaria > Desarmillaria tabescens. The sequence goes on from NW_026848444.1 coordinate 45,766, forward strand.
AACACATTCTTTTGATAAGATAAGATGATTGGCAAGAGGAATTTCGATAAAAATATGTGTAGCATGAGATACAGGAGGATACAGAATGTCATCCACATCCAATTTGGCCATGACTGATCAGCAGGCCGTAGCCTCATTAGATGCTCTGTTAAGTAGGCCCCGGGAAGCTCCTAGCAAAGTGTGTCCAGCAAAATGGCCGATTTTAGGCCTAAAATATGCTAACTCGGACAAGATTTCAATGCTCCGGGCAGGCCAAGGACCCCGCTAGACCAAAAATTTGTCTTAACATTGTTTTAGGCATTATTTTGCTTTCTGGATGAATGGGCTTCTCTCTCAATTGGGCAGATGTTGGTGTGAGTATCTCATCTAATTACCAGATGTACTGTAGGCCACATACAATATATTTTTTCACTGAATCTACTGCCAGTTTCAGAAAATCAGCATAAAAGTTTTCAAAAAATTTCTCTCTGGCAATTTGGCCACTACTCATCAGAGACAGTGACTAAGCACCTTGCACCATAGAGTATAGGCTGCTATGGATAGCCATTCGCTCCAGTCATCTTGTTTGAAATTGATGAAGTTATGTAGGTACTTTTCAAGTTCCTGGTTAACTCATTCAGTTTGACCATCCGTTTGTGGATGATAAGTGGTGGAAGGGTTGTCTTAGATGTTCATTAGGGCATATAATTCTCTGGTGAATTTCAATATGAATTGGGGATCCCAATCTGAAATTATTTTGGATAGAGTGACTCCAAATCGACAAATAATTTCATCTCGTAGAATTTTTGCCCATCCTATAGATGCAATCTCCTTTGTGCAGGGAATGAACACATTGTATTTAGAGAATCGGTCGACCACTACCAGGATCATGTTGTAGCCTTTAGAGTCAGGTAGTCCAGTGATTAGGTCGACGGATATGTGTTCCCATGGGCATGAGGGTGTTGCATTGGGATGAAGGGGAGCAGATCATTTTCGGTTGTCTGACTTGGTCCTCTGACAGACTTCGCACCCTTTCACATAGTTGACTATGTCCCGATGCATCCTGGGCCACCAGTAATTTCGAAGTACCAATTCTTGGGTTTTAGCCACTCCAGGATGCCCAGCAGTGACATGATCATAGGCATGTGATATGAGTTCTCCTCATAATGAGGGCTCTCTAGGGACATAGATCCTCCCATCATAGTACAACAGTTTTCCTTTCTGTTGGACTCTTTTTTCATGGTTAAGGGAATTAGAGATCCCTTTATCCCATAGTTGAGGATTGCCTATACTTTTGGCAATTTTCCCATGGACTTCCTCCTCTGTAGGCATTATCAAGGCTCAGAAGAATTCAGGTTTTAGGATAACGATATTGTCGTTGTCCTTTTTGCCCTGATCATGGTCCGCCCTTCAACTCAGTAAGTCGGCCTTTTTATTGGCTGCCCCTGGCTTGTGATGGAGAGTAAAGTCATATTCTGCAAGCTCAGTGACCCATCGGGCTTGCTGTCCATTTAACTTTTGTGGTTTTTGGAAGTATTGGAGGTTGGAATGATTAGTCCAAATTTTAAACTTCTGTTCAGCACCCATAAGATAGTGGCACCATTCTTCTAACGAGATCATTATGGCTAATAGCTCTTTATCATAGATCTCGTAATTGCATTTCATGGTGGAGAGTGCCTTGGATAGGAATGCAACAGGCCTCCATTTTCCATCTTCTTGCTCCTGTGATAATACCGCACCAATTGCCCCTTCATTAGAGTCAGCTTCTACATGGAATTTTCTGTGGTCATTGGGGATGATAAGTATTATGCCTTCGTGGAATTGTCATTTGATGGTCTCAAAGGCGTCTTGTTGAGCTTTTCCCCAGGTCCATGTTTCTTTACCAGTAAGACGAGTTAGGGGTTTGATATGATGGCTATAATGCTAAATGAATCGTCGGGAATGAGATATGAGCAGATCATTCTGTAAAACAGGAGGAGCACATCCCATATTTTGATGTTCTGCTCATTCTATGGCCTGGGGATCATGGATTCGGATTCCTTGACCCAAAAAACAGTAGAGGCACTTATCATCCATAGGAGCCATTTTACCCAGATAACACATACAGCCATATGTAGCTACAGGACAATATAAGTGACAAATGAGAGAACATCTTGTACTTCGGAGTTTGAACATCTGAATACCATGGATGATAGGTGGCCCTACTGTTTTTTGGGTCAAGGAATCCGAATCCATGATCCCCAGGCCATAGAATGAGCAGAACATCGAAATATGGGATGTGCTCCTCCTGTTTTACAGAATGATCTGCTCATATCTCATTCAATACATTTCGGATATCCATGGGGCTTCGTACACACCATTGTACAATATATATAGTCTGTTATATAACAAGAATACCCTCCCTAACTATTAGAAATGCGAAATATAAGGTATGTCTCCTCCATCCCCCTATTACTCTTTTTATCACGTATTTCTGATGGTTTCCTTTGTCCTGTGGGGTCATTTGAGTGTTATTTAGGTCAATAAACACAATAGACAAAACTCCGAAGTGGTCCGAAGCCAAGAAATAGGATTTATTACATGTGCTCCTCCTAAACTGTAATATCATTATTTCTGTCGTTTTTGAGACCCTATAAATGAATGCTGGAGTCGTTTTGGGGTTTTTAATATCAGGGAATCCATTGGTGATGCTCTCCAGGCCATCCGAAGTGCGAAAAACAAAATAAGCGATGTATGCCCCCTAATACCCCCTTTTATACTGTATTATACTGGACCTATATTACGAAGGAGGATGTATTCTAGGGTTTTTATAGCATAGGAATCAACTGGTAATGTTTTCAAAGCGATCTGGAGCATGCTGCACCCTAAAAAGCGAATATTTTCGTTTATCTCCAGGAATAAAGTGTGCCAAAAGTACTGTGGAGGGGTCGTTTGGGTGTTTTCAAGGTCAGGGAATCGATTGGTGAAGTCCTCCAGCCGATCCAATGCATGCAGCAGCCCCCAAAAGCGAATATTTATGCGATTTTCATTATATTACCCTTTTATCCCACTATCCAGGGCTCCTATGTATCATTAGAGGGCTCTATTTTATGTTGTTTATGTCTATACAGATTATAGTGCCATCCCCTGGCCCAGCCAGTAGCCTGAGAATAGCCCAATAGCTGTTTTGACCGGAAAATAGCCCCTATTTTGGGTATTGAAAATGCGGCACTGCCACTGGATCCAGCCAAAATTGATGGGCTGATTTGGGGAGCCTAAAAAGGCAAAAGAGCGCACCAGAGCGGAGCAAAGGGAGGTCATCAATATGAGGTCATAAATGTTAAGGGAGGGAGGGTATATATAGAGATGAAAAGATATTTATATAATGCCAGTATGGTGTAGTGGTTAGCATGTCTGCTCGAGAAAGTCATGTGATATTGTTGGATTTATTTTTGAGGTCCCAGGTTCAATTCCCGGAATTGCCCTCTTTTCTAATGATGCCATCATTGACACAGATTGGGAAGCTTACTAAGCCACTTTGTCATCCTGATGGAATTACTGTATATGGGCTGGATGTAAACTGACACTCCTGATGTATCACAATTAACTGTCAACTAACACCTTTCAAACAGAAATCTAGCAGACCAGGCTGTCATGTTGACTGAGATGTGTTCCCAAGGTCAAGATGGTACAGTGTTGGGGTGTAGTGGAGCTGCTTTCTGCTGTGTATCAGTTTTCATCCTTTGACATGCCTTGCACCCTCGGATGTAAGTTTCCACGTCTTTCCGCATCTTGGGCCACCAGTAGTCTCTTAGGATTAAATCTCGGGTTTTTTCGATGCCCGGGTGTTCTGCAGAAACATGATCGTGGTGATGGGAGATGAGTTCTCCTCGTAGGGCATGGTCGTGGGGAACGTAGATACGTTCATCGTAGAATAGAAGGTGGTCCTTCTCAATGACCCCCTTTTCGTGGCTGAGGCTTGAAGCGATCTCTCGGTCCCACCGTTGGTGATCGCTTGTTGCTCTCCGAATTTTGCCATGAATTTCTTCCTCCATTGGCATTATCAAGGCACGGAAGAATTCTGGCTTCAAGAGGAAAATATCGTCATTGTCCTTCTTGCCCTGGTCGTGGTCGGCCTGCCGACTTAGAAGGTCAGCCTTCCTATTGGACGCTCCTGGTTTGTGGTTGAGCATTAAGTGGTATTCCGCTAGTTCGGTAACCCACCGTGCTTGTCTGCGGTTGAGTTTCTGGGGTTTGCAGAAGTATTGCAGATTTGAGTGATCCGTCCAGATTTCGAAATCTTGATGGGCACCCATAAGATAGTGTCACCACTCTTCTAAGGTGATCATTATCGCTAGCAATTCCTTGTCATAAATCTCATAATTCCATTCCGTCACGGAAAGGGATTTCGATAGAAACACAATCGGGTGCCATTTTCCTTCCTGTTCCTGTGACAGAATGGCCCCGATTGCCTCTTCGCTGGAGTCCGCCTCCATGCGAAACTTGTTGTAGTCATTTGGCATCACCAAAATGACTCCCATTGCAAATTGTCGTTTGAGCTCCTCAAATGCCTCTTGTTGCTCCTTCCCCCATGTCCAAGGGTTCTTCCCTGTGAGTTTCATCATTGGTTTGATGATTGCGCTATAGTGCCAGATAAATCACCGGTAGAAATTGGTGAATCCCAGGAAGGACTGTAGTTCCTGTTTCTTGGAGGGTGCTAGCCAGTCCATGATACTAGCGATTTTTACTGGATCCATTTTAACGGATCCTTCACTGATAATGACCCTGAGGTATTCTGTTTCGAGTACCTCGAACTCGCACTTTTCCGCTTTCAAGAACAACTTGTTCTTGTGCAGAATCCTCAGGACTTCCCGCACAATTCTTTGGTGTTCCGCCTTGTCCTTGGTGAAGATGAGGATGTCATCCAAATAAATGATGACCTTTCCTTGAGCAATGAGATCTTTAAAGATATCATTCATCATCCATTGGAATGTGGCTGGCGAATTGGTTAATCCAAAGAACATAACCATGGGTTCATAGAGCCCTCGGTTAGTGCAGAATGCAGCTTTGAATTCGTCTTCTTTCTTGATTCAAACATTGTTGTATCCCCAACGGACGTCTAGCTTAGTGAAATATCTCGCATCCTTTAGCTTATCCATAAGATCGGAGATAAGCGGTAGAAGATAGCAGTTTTTGATGGTCATTTCATTAAGCTTGTGGTAGTCTTGTACTGGTCGCAGTTTTTCATCCTTTTTCTTGACAAAGAAAAAGGGAGATGCCATTGGGGATTTGGAGGGTCGAATTTGGCCGGTAGCCAGGTTTTCATCAAGGAACTTGTCCAATTCCTCCTGCTCTTTTGGGTTCAAGAGGTATATCTTGCAATCCAAACTGGCATTGGCATTGGGAATAAGCTCAATAGCATGGTCCCAAGGCTTGCAAGGGGGGAGTTCATCAAAGTTTTCCTTGGCAAAAACATCGATGAAGTCCCGATAACGTTTGGGGACGATCTCCTCAAACGACTTTATTTTCTTTCCCTTGTTGGCCTTGGCAGCTAGGTCATTGGCTTTATGCCCCACCGCTCGCATATGAAAGGCTTTCTCAAAGTCTATAATGAGGATGGTATCTCCATCCTTGACTTCAGTTCCCCACTGCTGTTCTGGATCTTCATCTGGGAGACGGAACGGTATCTTGCGGCAGTCACAGCATGCCAAGGTTACCGAACCCGTATTCCAGTCAATAAGTGGGTTGTGCCTTTGTAGCCAGTCGTGTCCTAGGAAGATGGGTGTGGTTCCTAGGTCAATGACTGCTAATTCAATGTGTTTGCTGTGGTCTCCGATTTTGAGTCGGACCTCAGCGAATTCGGTGATGTCGCCACCCTTGTTGCGAGTACCATCCACGTTATAGACCGGAGTGGGGTGAGCTGCTTTATGCATGGTGATACCATGATCACGGGTCCACTGTCAGTCAATAGCACTTCTGGTACAGCCACTGTCGATCAGGGCCTTCACGGAGTGATGGGCCATAGTATCAAAAGTTTCCAGTTGTAGGGTGATTGTGATATTTTGCCCCTTCGCTCCTCGGACATATTGGGGTGGCTTGGTGAGCTGGTCCATATGTTCCAGCTTTCGGTACTCATCCAAATAGGATTCCCTGACTTGGCTCTCCAAGTCGGCAACCAGCGGCTCATCCACCTCCGTTTGTCGTTGGGGGTGGACCCACTGTTTGAGAAGTGATATCTTCTCTCCTGGGGTCTTGGTGAGTGGCATGGCTCGCCAGGTCCAGGCGGCTCTGAAGGGCTTCAGCCATTGGGAGCCCTGAGAGTACTCCGCTGATGCTGGTTGCATCGGGGTCTTCCTCTCGTCATCACAGTCCATAGGCTGCAAAGGCTCTGCTCCTATGACCGTGCGACCGGTCAGTTCCCTTTCACCTCGGTGCGGACACCCACTCAGGTTAGTTAGGACTTCACTGGATTTTGGAGAGTTCCGTAAACTCTTTAAATAACTAGAATTGTCTCTGCTGTTAGTGTTATCTTTAAAGGGGGGACGTACCTAAAAGGGGGAGTCTCTCTCTCCTGTGCAGCCCGCTTGATCCTTGTGGGCGATTGAGCTTTTTTGGCCGGTGTCCTCTAGGATAGAGGTGGCTGCTCCCCGGTTATCCTTTCTACTCGGTTCCACATGTGGTGCTGGGTTTTCTCCAGAGGCTTTACAACAGTCTGCCATCAGGTCCGCTGGGCTCCACCGGCCCTCGGCTTCGTCCCTAGGCTCGCCTGGACTCCCCGACCTCACCATCACTGAAGTGGTCTGTCATCAGGGAACCTTGATGCACAGAGGGGATGCCAGTTCACCATCATCTGGACCTACTGCTGCTATGTGCGACTTTCCTGGGAGTTGGACTACGTAGTCCTCATTTTGACTTCCCATATGGTGGACGTCACCTGCAGGGAACAACGACATCACACCCCCAAGGTTCCACCCTTGGCCGCCTGTCGAACTGGTAGGCTCCTCTGCATTGTACATGCGCCCCAAAGGGGTATTTGCAGTGGCTTGGACACAGCAGGTACCGCCAGCACTAGGACTTGGCTGGTGGGGTTCATTGCTAGTTAAAGCAGTGGAAATCCTGTGTACGCTGTTAATGGGCCAACTCGAGGGTCCCCCTCCTGCTTTTATGCAAGCGTTGGGTGGAGGGGACAGGTGTGAGGAGCCCCATCGGTCCTGGGCTTTGTTCCTGATCATGCCTGGACTCTTGATCCGTTGATCGAGAACTCATTCCAGGTTCTTGATCAAACAATCAAGAGTTGCTTCTGGATCCTCAATCGACTGATCGAGATCCGTCCTGCACTGGTACAGCCTCGAGTTGCTAGTCGGGTCTGACTCTTTTGTGCCCGACCCTTGGGGTTCATTGCCCAACGGGCAGTGGTAATCCCCTGATACACTGTTCTTGTTTTGCAATTCCTTCATAATGCGAGATGAATGCGATATATTGTTACAAGTATCTACAGATATAACATAAGCATGAATATTCATGTCATAAGGCGCACCATGATAAACCCCAGCCGATGAAGTAGAATCGCAAAGTTCTACACCGGCGTCTCTTTTATTTCCTCGATCTCTGTCGAGCTAGTGAGGTCTTCTTCCTCTATTTCTGCTAGAATGGCTTGGAGATGGGTTGCAAAAGTCAATGGCTTTTTCTTCGGAAATTTCAGCCACTTCGACTTGTCAGGCAGGCACTTATTGTCCCGCCCCTGGTGTCCGGTGTGTCCGCACTGGAAACATCGCTTTTCTCTTTTGAGATGATCGATGTCCATAGGTTCGCCTTCACCGCCATAGGTGAATCCAGTGGCGTCCCTTCTGCTCTTCGAGCCACTCGAAGAGCCCCCTGCTGTTCTGGGCTTGGAACCAGCGGTCCCGCTGGGATACTTCCCGCCTTGAGCGAGATGAACTCGGTAGTTCTCATCCATTTGTAGGACCCTGCGCCTCCACTCCCAGTAGGTGGTAGGCCACATATTGTCTCTGCCCATAATTATCTGCTTGATATTGGGCCGGATCGCAAGGGCGACGACTTCCTCCATTTCCTCGTCGTTGTGGAAGCGTTCAGCTTCCACGGCCAGTTGTTCAAATCTCTCGAAGAATTTGATGGCCGTCTTGAACTGCGCTTGCTGCAGTTTCTTCCATTGCATCCGCTTGATTTGGACCTCTGCTACCTCTCTGAAACGTGTTCAGACGTTTTCCTGGAAGGTCTCCCAGGAGGGGAGGCGATGTCTCCCACTGTGTGGGTCCTTGTAGTGTCGCTGTTGATGGATCCACCAGGTCATCACTTCCCCACCAAACCGGTGGGCTGCGAAGACTACTCGACTTGGGCCATACCCATATGCTTTGTTAAGCGCGAAGTATTGGGCAAATACCTCAAAGTAGTATTTGCAGTGGTTAAAGAAGCGATCTAGGTCACTGGCCTTTCTGTGGAATTTGTCGGGGACCTCTATCAACGTCAGTTTTACGTTTTCCCAGGGGTTAGCCTGTCCATCAGGGATAACCCATCCATTTGGCGGATCGGGTGGTAGAGGGGGGTGTGCAGGTCGGGGTAGTGATCGAAGATTTTGATCACTACGGGGTGATGGCGGTTGCGCTGGGGGTCGAGGTGGTATTGGTGGAGGTCCTCCTCCACCTCCTCCTGATCCTCCTGGGCTGCCTCCACCTCCTCCAGGAGCGGCGAGTGCTGGTCCACCTGATTCTCCCATTGGCGCCGATTGTGAGGGGTCTCCGCCCATACTTCGGGCATGGAACTTTCCTCCTCCTGCAGCGGTTATCCCCAGGGTGTTGGACGGTGCCCAGGTCATGTTGGGGATCGGGTTTTCTGGGCCTACTATTCCCAGTTCAGGGAATGACTCTTCACCGTAGCACCTTCCTGGTGCTATGGGTTGGTCGGGGTGTATTTTGTTCCAGTCGATGGCAGCATGATACCATGTTTCAGTACGGAGTATCTTGTCTTCCAGTGTGGAACCTAGTTCTGCAGCACGATACGCTTGTCCTTGGTTAGACGTGGTCCAATTCACATTGTATCGTAGTCGTCTGCTCATCCATTCTAACATTTGCTGCCATGTTAGATCATATATTTGCCAGGCCATAAGTTCCTGTGCTTGAGCCTTGGATGAACTCAGGTGGGTCACTGGAGGGGCTTCTGCTGGGAGGGGGCTCATCCTCCTGGAGCCATTGTTCGATGACCATCCCTGCTCTGGTCCAGGGATCGGACCTGTTGTCATGATTGGGTGGGAAACCAATGACCTGGTATCTGGAGAATATCGTATATCCTGCATCCCAGTCATCGTTCCACTGCCATACGCCCCAGAAGTATCGGCAGTACTCATCCCAGATCTCCAGGGCGTCCTCACATCTCCAGATCCAGGGCCATAGCCCTCATGGAGGGAGGAAACCTCCATCGTACCTGTCGGGTAGGAATCCTCCTTCTGGTGTAAGGAATGGCTCAAGCTCGTTGGAGGGTTTTGCTCCCTCATGCTCGACTGTAGCCAGGGCTCTGAGGTGGCGACAGATGGAGCAGTTGCAATAGGGGTACGGATGGGGAGTGGTCTGGTCAAGCTCCCTTGGGACTTGGTTTGGGAGGATGATAGGGTCCAGAAAGGGTTGGTCTCTGGCAAACCAGTCGAGGAGCCTGTCTCCTTCAGGTGTGTCTCCTGGGAAGATAACCCACTGGCCCCCGCTAATCGGGGATCTATGGTGGGTGTAGTACTCTGGGAGCTCCTCATTATTACTGTCGGAGTACTTGGTGAATACGACACTGTCAGGTCCGTCTTCGACGGCGTCGTTGGTAGAAGTCTCTGAGATATGGGCAAAGCGAGGCTCTGCAAACTCTCTAAGGTTGACGATGGTGAAGAGAGTTGGGGGGATGACCTCAGATTCGGGTCGGGGGGAGGGCCAGACAAAGTCCAACTCATGGACAGACTCGTCGTCCCACCAGGAAGGGGGTCCTTCAACTCTGTAGGTTCCATCAGGGGTGTATGACCTGAGAGAGGTTGGAGCGTCATACCACTCTGGCTCAGGAGATTCATCTCTTCGATGTCCTCCTGCGTTGGGTATTTCTCATATCTCCCCTCGTCCCCAGGCAGGGAGGAACAGGTTTTCATCTTCTTCGAAGGTGGTTCTTCACCTGGTTCGTCCATGGATGATTCAACTGAATACATCGATGTAGAACCCACTCGTTCTTCTCCGATAGAGGTGCTCTCCATCATCGTCAAACCCTGGGATGGCTGCGGATAACTCTGTGGAGGCGATGGATGGCTCCTTGGAGTCATTGTCGTCGCCCCAAGTCGTGTCATCCCAGGATCCATCTGCACTGGTCCAGTACTCGATGGTAAATCTGGGGTCGACTCGGTCATCTCCATCATCTGGAGGGATGCCGAGTTGTCCGAGCTCCTCTTCCCGAAGGGATTCTTCACCTTCACTGTCTCGGTGATCCTCGCCCTGAAGCTCAAGCGTGGGGGCTCGGTCTTCTCTGTCAGGTAAGGGGTGTCGAAGTGTGTCTCGCTCCCCCCTTGGCCATGGTGTGAGGGACCTGAGCCGGACGGTGCTTGTTGTTCGTGAGGTTCCTGTTGATGAGCCATTGAGCCCATGTACTCTCCCTCTTCCGGGGGTCGGTGCTCTTTGGCATTGGGTTGGTCGGAGGATATGGAGAACTGTGACTGCAGTTACTAGTGTCAAGATACTGAAGGTAGTTCCGAAGATAATGGCAGTGCAGTCTGAGGGGGTGAGCGGCATAAAGTTCGTTGTACCACAACGAATGTTTATGATCTCGGGGTACGAGGGGTGCCGTTTTAAATAACGGGCTGAAGGTTTCTTTTCTTTGGAAGTATAACAGTGACTGCCTTGAAGTGGTACAGTTACTGTTGACAATGGTAAGGGTAGTAAGGGCAAGCTTCGGCTAATTGTTAAGCACTAACTCTAATCTGAACCAAGGCTGATCTCTATCCTGTCACTTGCATTCGGTGATTCAGTGTTAGAGAGGCGTTGGTAGATTGCAAGAAGTTAGGCATCACTTTATAGCGAAAGCAAGGAGCTTGTAAGAGTTAGGAGTATATAACCTTAGCTGAAGCTGGGGTCTAAGGCCACAGCGTAGGCTAGCTTAAATACATGTTAGACTCGTACTAAGAATAGTATCTACAAGGGTGCATGCAATGAGAAGTGCGTCTTTCAATGAATGAGGAGTGAGGACACTAAAAGAAGTGTACTCCTGATGAATGAGAGTAAAGAGCGCATATCACCTGCATCTGCGTGGGACTCCGTCTGAATAGGCTGCATCCTGTAGACCGCTCTCGACTGGCAGTCGACTCTCGTCCAACTACTAAGAAGCATGATGCCATCAAGAGAAGCATGATGGCACATGCAGGTTGTTGGTCATCTGGGGGCAGCAGCTGTGAACTGGGGTGACGGCAACCGGGTAAACGGGTAAGGAGTGTGCTGGCAGAATATCATGGGTCCGAGAGATAAGATAGGCAGGTCCGGGGTTCCGAGAGATAAGGATAAGATAAGATAAGGAAAATAGAGGTAAAGTTGTAATACCTACCATGTCAATTTCTTCAGAGTGTGCTGAGGCCGAACATTGGGATGAGTAGATTGTGAATACGTCTGAGACATATGGAGTGTCGGGTTCATGGTACTTGCCTAGGTCGTTAGGTGGTATTTTGTTATCAATACCAACTGTCTTTCCTTTGTCATTGACCATCCACTGAATCTTTTGAATTTGGGCCTCATACTTGTTTACTAGTTGTTCTGTGTTGGCCAGGTCAGAGTGTTTTACCCAGGAGTTTTCTTCCACGGGATAACCCTTCCATTTGATGAGGTATCCGGTGATCATTTTATGATTCCGGCCTCTGCCTACTACTCGGTCGTGCTCCTGGACGATTTCTTCAATCTCATACTCCTCTTCATCGTCAATGAGTTCAGGGGGTGGCCTTTCCGGTCGTGGCTGATTGGGAAAGGCTGGGGCTTGATAGGGTGTCAGCAACGATTCATTGAATTGGTTGTGAATCCTCCACTTCTCTGGCAGCTTTAGTTCATAGGATGAGACCCCCTTTTTTGCCACGACTTTGAAGGGTCCCACCTGTCGATCCCCCAGTTTACTGGTTGGCCTTGGGAGATGGAGGTGAGCAGCGTCTAGCCAAACTTTATCACCCGGTTGGTACTCAATTGCTGGTGATCTCCCCTTGTCATAATGTCATTTCATAGTTTCGGCCGCCTTTTCCAAAGACTCCTTGGCTTTTGCCTGAACCTCTTGTATACCCTGCACTAGTTTTGATGCAGCAGGTACCATTCCAGTTCCTCGAGCGGTAGTGATCACCTGTCTATCCCTTCCAAATATGGCTTTATACAGAGAAAATCCCGTGGCAGAGTGTTTTCGATTATTGTGAGTAAATGCTGCCAGGGGTAGCCATTCACTCCAATCATCTTGTCGATAATTTATGAACAACTTGAGGTACTTTTCTATCTCCTGATTGACTTGTTCCGTCTGTCCATCGGTTTGCGGATGGTATGCTGTGGATGGATTACCAGTGACTTGGATGAGGGCATAGAACTCCTTCATGAACTTGGATACAAAGACCGACCCTCAGTCCGAGATGACCTTTTCCGGCATTACCCTGTATGATACGTAGACTTGATCCCTCAGAATCTTGGCGAAGCCCAGAGAGATAAGTTCCTTGGTGTGGGCGACAGGGATAATGGTTTTGGAAAATCGGTCAACGATGACCAATATGGAGTCGTACCCTTTGGAGTTCGGAAGCTTAGTGATCATGTCCACGGAGATATGAGTCCATGGTCAGGTAGGTACTTCGTTAGGATGAAGGGGGGCCCGTTTGGGTCTCCAATCCGTTTTGGTTCGCTGGCAAGTTTCACAGCCCTTTACATACACTTCTACATCTCGACGCATTCGAGGCCACCAGTAATCTCATAGTATGAGCTCCTTGGTCTTCTCGATTCCCGGGTGGCCTGCAGTCATGTGATCGTGCTTCAAGGCTATGATCTCACCCCGAAGCGATCGGTCTACAGGTATGTAGATTCACCCATTGTATCGAAGGGTGCCCTGATCTCAGGTAATCCTCTTCTCATGGTTGAGAGAGTCGGAGATTCCCCTGTCCCAGCAGCGTGGATTGTGGGTGGCCAATTTGATCTTTTCATGAACCTGTTCAGAGGTGGGCATGATCAACACCCTAAAATGCTCTGCTTTAAGGATCACTACGTCTTTGTTATCCTCTTTTCCTTGATCATGGTCGGCCCATCTAGACAATAAGTCAGCTTTCCAGTTCTGGGTGCTGGGTTTATGGTGTAGGGTAAATTGGTACTCTGCGAGCTCAGTAACCCATCTTGCTTGTCGCCGGTTTAGTTTCTGAGGTTTGCGAAAGTATTGTAGATTAGAGTGGTTGGTCCATATCTTGAAGTTCTCTCAGGCCCCCATCAGGTAATGCTGCCACTCATCTAGGGCCATCATAATGGCTAGCAACTCCTTGTCGTAAATTTCATAATTGTGCTCGGTGACCGATAGCGATTTGGAAAGGAATGCTATGGGTCGCCATTTCTCTTCCTGCAGTTGGGATAGCACGGCCCCTATGGCTCCTTCACTAGAGTCCGCTTCTACTCGAAATTTTCCTTTATCCAAAGGAATGGCTAGCACCACGTCCACTTGGAATAGCTTCTTGAGTTTTTTGAAGGCATCTTGCTGCACCCTTCCCCAAGTCCACTCGACCTTTCCGGTGAGGGCAGTAAGGGGCTTGACATGTTTACTATAGTCCCTGATGAATTGTCGGCAGAAGTTTCAAAATCCGAGGAACGACTGCAGTTCCTGTTTTTTCCGATGTACGGGCCACTCCAGAAGCCCTGCAATTTTAACTGGGTCCATCCGAATCTTCCCCTCACTAATGATCACCCCTAGGTACTCGGTCTCCTCCACCTCAAACTTGCATTTCTCTGCCTTAAGGAAGAGCTTGTTTTCATGTAGGATGCGTAGCACCTTTCGGACGATCTGTTTGTGCTCTGCTTTTGTCTTGGAAGCGATCAGGATATCATCCAAGTATACCGTGATTTCTCTGGTGGTGATCATGTCTTTGAAAATGTCGTTCATCATCCATTGAAAGGTAGCAGGGGAGTTGGTGAGCCCAAAGAACATAACCAGAGGTTCATACAGGCCCCGGTTAGTACTAAATGCCGCCTTCCATTCATCCCCCTTCTTGATTCGAACATTGTTATACCCCCAGCGGACGTCCAACTTGGTAAAGTACTTCGCATCTTTCAGCTTGTCCATAAGCTCACCAATCAGGGGTAAGGGATAACAGTTTTTGACAGTCATGTCATTAAGTTTCTGGTAGTCCTGGACCGGCCGTAGTTTCCCATCCTTTTTCTTTACAAAGAAGAAGGGAGATACTATAGGTGATTTTGAGGCTCAAATCTGACCGGAAGACAGGTTTTCGTCCAGAAATCGGTCCAGTTCCTCCTGCTCGGTTGGATTTAAGGGGTAAATTTTGCAATCTAAGCTGGCGTTGGCATTAGAGATCAGCTCAATGGCATGATCCCATGGCTTCTGCAGGGGTAATTCATCGAAGTTTTCCTTCACAAAGACGTCACGAAATTCCCTATACTCCTCTGGTACAATATCCTCAAAGCTCTTTTCTGTTTGCTTAGCATGGGCCTGGGCGGCTAGCTCATTGGCTTTAGTCCCCATGGCCTGGACGTGAAAGGCTTCTTCGAAGTCCACCACCAGAATGGTATCTCCCTCTTCATATTCTTCTCCCCATCGAGCAGACAGATCCTCGTCCAGAAGGGAAAAGGGGATCTTCCAACAGGAACATCGTGCGAGCGTGACTGATCCGCTTTTCCAGTCAATCAGGGGGTTATGATGTTGAAGCCAATCATGCCCGAGGAAGATGGGAGTGTTCCCGAGGTCGACCATGGCAAGGTCAATACACTTGGTGTGGTCTCCAATGCGTAGTCGTACCTTGGCATACTCCATGATATCTCCGCCTTTATTCTGAGTTCCATCCACATTATACATGGGGGTAGGTCAGGCTGCTGGTTTGACCCTGACCCTGTGCTCCTGGGCCCAGGCCTGGTCTATGGTGCTTCCTGTACAGCCACTGTCGATTAAGGCTTTCACGGTGTGGGTGTCATGGGTATCGAGCGTCTCAAGTTGCAAGTCTACTGACATGCTCCTCCCCTTCCTGCCTCTAATATACATTGGCGGCCTCTTCAAGTCCTCCAGCCACTCCCACTTATCTCTTGCCTCTGATGCACTCTCCGGTTGCTCTTGTAGCACTTGGCATAAATCTGTGGTTACCTCCCCTTTGCAGGCGGGATGAATCCACCCATTGAGGACAGCACGTGCGGCCGCATCGTTGGTGGCTAGGCATAATGCCCTACGTGTCCAATGCGGTCCAAAGGGCTTGTAGTACATATTGCGAATGGGGGTAGGATTCCGGAGTTGCTTGGCATGCATGGAGTGCGACCTTCGAGGCTTTGTGATGGGAATATCGGACCGTAGGTACGCTTCTTCGTCTTCTACTTCCTCCACCGTGACAGGTCGATAGGTTGATCCTTGAGGCGGCATTTGGTCACCAGGCCAAAAAGGGCCCTTAGGCAGCAATTGGTCGCTGTTCATCAAGGGGGTGGAGGAGGGCTCTCTGCCCTGTGTTTGGCCCTGGCCACGGGCGCTTGTGCTCGGCATTGTAACCTCCACAGTCGATCCTAGCTTAGCTCTTTTCCTCCCGACAGTACTCTGGGTAACCCCTCGTGGACGCACACATATCGGCTTGCCTTGGGGGTCCACGCTGTTTGCTGGCGCATTCTGCATTCCTGTGGCTACTAGGAGTGGGGGATCCCCTCGGTTCCTTGCCTCAGCTGCTTTTCCAATGCTGACCGCAGCTACAATCAGGGTAGGAGTGGCAGCCTGGGTTGTCGACCCTTCTTCCACGTTGGGGCGACTGGGCCCAGTCTGATTCTGGCATGAGGGCCTCTCCGTTGCATCCGGAACTTTCCCCATACTGCCAGGCGGGGGTTCTCGAGCAGAGACAGCCCCTAGGGGTTCATTGCTGGATGCAGGCTGCATAGAGCAGCGGAAATCCCCTCCTACACCTTGGGTATCGTGCAATTCCTTTTTCTTAATTTCGGTGGTGTTGAACGTGGCAAAAACATCATGATATTGTTCATACGGAGTACCTACATACATAGTATAAGTCTGACCAGCAACCTGAGAGCACGCACCATTAGAAATTAAGTCCTTTGCTGATGCCGTCGAATCGCTTATTTCGATGCTGGCTCGTCTTTTGATGACTTTTCTTCCTTGACCTCCTCAACCTTCATATCCTTTCCTAGTTCTTCCTTCTCCGCCTCAGCGAGGAGCTGTCGCAAGCGTTGTGCGGGGATCTTTTTGCATGGGGGGAGTTTGACAGGGATCCATTTTGATTTGTCCGTAGGACATTTATGGTCCTGGCTCCACCTGGTATTTCCACACTTAAAGCACCTCTTCTCGCTTCTCAGCTTATTGATCTCCATTGGCTGCCCTGCACCACCGTACATCACCCCTGTGGAGTCCCTCTTGTCCCCCGAACTCCTGGATCCTCCTGTCTTCATGGAGGGCTGGTTTTGATTGCCTCGACCCAAACCGCTGTTAGGGTTTGGGGAGGTCTTACTGCCTTGTTGCTGGGCAAGGCCGTACCTGTAATTGGCATCGATCCTTTCAATATGCCACTTCCATTCGGCATAGGTGGTGGGACGCACGTTGTCCCCATGCATAATCGTGTTCTGAACCGTCGGTCGTACTGCGGCTTTGACAGCTTCGAACATCTGCTTCTCATCTCCGAATTCCTCACACTTGTGGGCTAGTTCTTCGAACTTCGCGAAGAACTCGATTGCCATCTTAAAGTCTGCTTGTTGGAGCTTCCTCCATTCTTGCTTCCATATAGCTATCTCCGCCACTTCTCGGAATCTCGTTGTGAGATCCTCAGTGAATTTGAACCATGATGGCAGTCTCCAGTGCCCCCGTTCATCGTGATATCGATAATACTGGTCGTTCCACCACTTCTGCGCTTTCCCTCGTAGATAGGACTGGGCAAAGGTGATCCGATAAGGATTCTGCCCAGCTGCATTGAGAGTGTAATACATTGAGAATACCTGGAAGTAAAGCTCGCAGTGATGGAGGTAGCGAGTGATGTCCGAGGATTCCCCGGTGAAGTATTCTGGCTGCATAATCAGCTTTGGTTTCACGTTGTTCCAGGGGTTGTTTGTAGCCCCGGGGGGTAGCTGCCATGCTGGCAGTGTGCCAGGCAGTGAGGGTGGTACTGGCAGGATTGGTGGATTGGGTGGCCTTGGCAACAACCTGAGTTTCGGGTTGTGTCCTGGAGATGGATATCCTCCAGGCTTTGGTGGTACTGGGGGTGGCAGTCCTGCTGGTGATTTCTTTGGTGGCGGGGGGACCATGGATCCCTTCCCTTTGTTGACATTTGACGGTCCAGCCCCTTCATCCTCTGCCCATCCTTGGTCAGTGCCTCCACCTCCTGCCATGAATTTCATGGTGTCCAGCGGGTGGGGCATGGGTGCGGGTCAGCGATAGGCCGCACACCCGGGTTGTTGATCTTCCAGATTGCACATGTTCCAGACTATCGCAGCTCTATGCCAGGCGTCTACCTCGAGGATGTTCCTCATCAGGTAGAGGTCTCCCGCATGCCTGGCATCGATATAGTCTTCCCCTGCTTCAGTGATAAGCCACTGGGGGTCCTGCACCATGTTTTCCGCCATTATCTCGTATAGCACCTCCCATTCTAAAAACACCAGCACCACCAGTGAAGAGGCTCTGTGCGTGCCAAGCTAGAAATGCACTAGTGTATATAACACTAACACACCCACACTCACACTCACACACACACAAACCCTCAGTAGTTCAGGGGTGATGTGCAATACAAGCACACAATAGCAGTAGTATTGAAAGAATCCTTGCACGTTACAATATAATATAGCGTGCTTAGCAATATAATAATCTTCTAAGTCCAAATGCTTTTGGAACAGGAGGTGAGCGACAGAATCGCTTGGCCTCAAGGCAAAAGTATTATTTCGCAAGCCCCCAAATGTTCTACAAGACCGTATAACCCTCAAAATATGTCGTGCGCAACACACAAGTGTCCACAATGTTTCACAATTCACTTGACACGACTTAAAGCCTTGCGCTCCAAGCAGAAAACACTTCAAAACTCATTCGTAGATCCACAGGGTTCTAACCTATGCGATCCAGAGATACACAAACACAGAAAACATGTCCACAAGCCACAGGGTTTGAACCTATGCCACTTGGGAATAAACTAAAAAAACCTCAGAGATTACTGACAAGCCAAAGGGTTCAAACCTCTGCCACTTGCAATAACTCGGAATTCACAAACAAATTCCAAAAACACAAATGCACATTCAAGTTATCACAATACAATATTCTCTAAGTAGAGCGCAATCAATTACTGTACTTTACTTGAACAAATCAAGCGTGCTCGAGCAAGGCATGCCTCGCGAGCTCTCAAAGTGTTCAAAATAATTCTAAGTTCAATAATATTCTCTCACTCGAAGCTTCAAATAAAATCCTTTCATCGTACACTAAGTGTGCTGCTTTGTAGTACAACTGCAGAGGTCTGAAAACTTGCTAACTACCTGTAACTACCGCTCTTATATTTACCGTTAACTATATGAAATGTAAATACTGAAAATAGACAATGCTCCACCTCAGACTCCCTTCTCTTGCATGCTGCGTCAGCCATAGTGATAGTAATCATTATTTTACTCAGCACTCCATGTCGGCGCGCGTGCTACCACTGTTTTCTCCACTTGGCAAGGCCTAGCCTTGTCGTGCCATGTGGCATGTGTCTTCTTATTGGCTCCGCAGATTTAATTACAGTGCCACGCAACTTATCTAGTGAGTGAGTTTTATTTTATTGGTTGCTGCGCAACCATTTCTAGTTTAATATTTCATATGGGCAGCGGGTTTTATTTCTCTCCGGCTGAGAACTCCTTAGAGTATTCGGACTTGTTGATTCTTCGTTCAGGATGACGTTTCTCGGTGATTGCCGGATCAGCAGGGTTTGCATGTCATAGATCAATGTAGCACGAAGCACCTTCAATATATTATCTTCAGTGAATTTAATTGAGTGATACACTGCAGAGGAGGGCACAGTGTGTGTGTATAAGCACTGAGACTGCACACTTAAATGACACAAGTGTGCCACTCTAAGTCTAAGCCATGCGCTCTACTCATATTATTTTTATTATAGTGCTTTCTGCCTCAGTGTGTAGTGCTCTATGCCTTACATGCACTCTAATATATTCACGGGGCACACACATGTTTGCATTGCTAGAATTCATAAAATTACATGTGTGAACGTGTTGCATGTGTGTCACCAGTACGGTTTGGACTGATCTAGTGAGAACCACCCTCACCTGTCTCATTACTTCCCCCGTGATGGTGGAATTGGGTGGTCTCCTCGGCATCCCACTGCCTGCTTGCTCGCGTTGACCACGTCGCTCCTCCACGCCCTCGTTGTCGCCTCTCTCTGAGATCACATCTCCTCCTCCACTCGGCGAGGTCAGAACAATCCTCGTCGAAGACCTCGTCGAGGAAGCGATGTCTGGCTTCCTCACAGTATACGTCATCGGCCGTTCTTCATAGGGTCTCTCGGAATTGAAGCTCTGCTGCTCCAATTCTTCGATGGGCCTCGTCATCCATGGCGTCTGGCTCGAGGGGGAGGTCCTCAAGGTCTCATATGGCGCGACGCTCTGCATTTCTGGTGCATGCACTGTTCATTCTCGCTCGGTCCATTCGGGCCGCTCCTTCTGGGGTGACCCGGTGAAGAGGCTGGCTGTGGGCACCTGTGGAATAGTGAGCGGGCTAAAAGGCAAACCTCAAAAACCCACACACACACTCACACAACTACACAAACTACAATCACCCTCGTAAGTTCTAGGGGGAGCGATTATTTCTAATGCGATCCAACTATACTTCAATATCTCGAAGAGTTTCTCTTATTCTCAGCGCTCTTAGCGAAGCTAAGCTTTCTCTAATGACTTCCTAAGTCTAGGAACTTTTTACAGGAAGGTCGTTCACTGGCGCGACGCAACCTTCAAGGCAGATTTGAGTTATAATACACAAGGGACACTGATCCCAACAGAAACAGAGATGATACACATTGAAACAATAGTGAGCTTACTAAAAGAACACCACAGACAAGCACTGACTTAGCCCGCTCGCTACACAACTGTATGTAGGGGTTCTCCAACTAACTCCAGCAGGTTATCTCGACTCAAGAACACTTCAGAAGTGCTCGGAAAACAGATTCAGAAACGGAACTTCGAACAGAACTGACACAGAACAGACTGAAACAGAACAGAACAGAACAGAACAGAACAGAACTCAGATTTCCACTTCAACACATTCTCCGAACAGACTTAACACACTTAACAGAACAGAAACAGCGTCACTGATTCGTATTCACTCTGACTAAGTTCTCAAAAGTCTTATCAAAAGGGTATCTTGTATTTCTCTGAGTGAGCTCGCTAATTCTACGCACAGCTCGAAGTCACAAACTGATCCTTTGTTACAGTACCGCCTTCAACGCGTGCACGGGAACTCGGGGGCTCGAAACCTAGCCTCTACCTACTGTAACCAGTCTACTTATACTACAGGGGAATTAGAATTACAAACGTCGCGCAGTACCCAGACTCCTACATGCATAGCACGTTGCCACCGCTGCCTTACTGAGCATCCGAGTCGGACTTCCCAGTTTTAGTCTCATTTCTATAGTGAGCTCGCTAAACGCGTGCCAAGAGGTGCTCCCCCGACACCCGCGGGCTCGTTCTCTAGCGACCGACAGGTCTAGGCGCACGAAACTATCAGTTCTGGCATATGTCGTTCAGGACTTCTTTCTTGGATTCACAGAGGCTTCTCATAGACACAGCAACAAGTGAGTCTTCGAACAATGGGACTCAGAACAATGGAACGCGGGCTCGCGGACTTCGGCTGAAGCCCATTGCCCAAGCTTGTGCCGGTGATATCTGTCAGCTCGCTTAAGGATTTCCCTGGATTTTCAGGTACGGCGTGTCACAGTTAGCGAGCGCGCTAAGTGTTCTCAGTGCCAGTGCAATCTTCAAGGTTTTATCTAGCTCCCGTGAGTGTGCCTGTAAGTTAGAGCCTAAGGCATTGGGTATAGGGTTTGGCCTTCTCATCACGCATGCCCGTCAGGTACAGTGCTGTGACTAAGTCCTGTTTAGAATCCTGTTGCTTCTTATGCCATAAGTTTTATTCCATATCATTGCACCGCGTAGCATTAGTGTCGACGCGTAGTTTTAGTCTGCTCGCTCACTATTTCTCAGTATGCGTGTAAAACACTCTAGATTGCAAAATTACACGCGTAAATAGGCTGCAGTCGCAACATATCCCCCCCACTAAAGTCCTGACCGTCCTCGGTCATCGCATTGTGGGTCCGCATGTTCTCTTTCCTTTCCATGTGCTCCGAATTCGAAGGCACAGGTTCCGGGTACATCAATGTTCATAGAAGTTCTCATGTGAGTGCTTCTTTTCTTATTAGAAGGTCGGGGACCAGAGAGCTCACTAAATAAAAGTTAAGTCCCTCCAGTTTGCTTTCCCACCTTTCTACTCTTTTCACCCACTTTCCTAGTGAGCTTGCTCTCTGTCTTCTCTTCTACGGTTTCTGTCGCCGTCGTTCAACTCAGTACGTGTTCTAACGCGTGCTGTCACCGTTGGCTGACGCTTCTCTTTGGTTTCAGAAGTCCCTTCAACATGTCCAGTCTTACTCCAGCCATTGCCGCCCTTCCCGACCTCTCGCCGTCACCCGAGGAGCGTATCCGCTACCGGTACTTTGTGCGTTTCAACCCGCGCGAGTACTACTATGTGTATCGTCGAGTGACTGCCCTTTTCGTGCCTGTTTATCACCACCGCAGGGCGCATACTCCGGAAACTCTCTCTGAGATGTTTCACAAGATTTTCAATCTCTTGGTGCGTATTCCTCTGGCTCTCTTTCTCCCGCTCGCTCATTTCCACTGCTGTTAGTTTCCCAACATGCGTCGCCTTCGCGACCAGCGCCTTATCGATTCTAGAATTGGGGCCTACATCCGCGGCTTTCTCACTCGCTGGCACGACACTCTGCCTCCCAGGCTTAGAGTCCTGGGTTGGAACCAGCTCATCGCTCGTGTCCCCGCTGAGACACGGCCTTCTCATGTGAGCCTCACTTTTCCTCTTATCCCTGCCCATTTAATTCATGGTTCTATAGGGCCTA
Source organism: Desarmillaria tabescens (assembly GCF_030435595.1). Taxonomy (NCBI): domain Eukaryota; kingdom Fungi; phylum Basidiomycota; class Agaricomycetes; order Agaricales; family Physalacriaceae; genus Desarmillaria; species Desarmillaria tabescens. Next base: position 68,039 of record NW_026848444.1, read on the forward strand.
CTGCGCCTAACAGTCGGGTTACCCTTCCCTGGTGAACCCGGCTTTGTTATGACGTCTCCGCCCCTACCTCTCGTTCACTATCTCCTGCAATGGGAGGTTTTGGAATCTGAGGACATTCTTCGTACCCCACTGATCGACGAAGAGGCCTTCCCGGGTGTCATTTTTCCGTGGTACCCGACTCCTCTCCCAGATGATGTTGATGAGCTCGCTTCCGAGCGGGGGTCCCCTATTCCTCAGCCTCGTCGCCGCCGTGGTGCCCAACCCAGTGCACCCGTGACTTCAAATTTTAGCCCGCTCTCTAATGGGCAGACCCTTACTCTGGCGCTGGCGCTCCCTTTTTCCCCTCATCCGGCTGGTCCTCCTGCTGGGCCTTCAACCCCGGCTCCTCCTCGTACTCCTGCGCCTTGCCTTCCTTCGACCCCAGCACCTCCACCTTATCGGCCTTCCGCGCCTCCGCCGTCGCGTCCTCCCCCAGCTTTTGAGTCTCAGCCTCCTGCTGTGCGTCACGGTCGCCACCACTTGGCGGCCTCTATTCACGACCTGCAGCAGACGTTGAGGGTTCCAGCCTCAACTCCCGGGAATGCTCTGCCTTCAGCTGCGACTTTCCTCGATCTCAACCGTCGGGTGTAAGTCTTCTTTCCTTTGGTTGTTCCTCTTCACTTTTCTAACAGCTTTTCATCCTCCAGTACTGCCAGTCTTCCAGTGCCGCCTACTCCGCCGAGTAAGTGGCTGGATGTCCTAGCCTAACTTAGCGAGCTCGCTAACTCAGGCTCTCCTCCTTCTAGCTCCTGACCCTAGGCGTCGACCTCAACCTCAGAGTGTGAGTTCTTCTCCTCATCCTCTGTCTCCGGTCGCTTACTCCTTTTATTTCCAGCCGCTACCCCCGGACTCAAGACTTCCTCAGCCCAGGGTGAGTAGACTCCGTATTCTGTGCTAGTTCTCTTGCCAGTTACTCACGGTCGCCATTCAGTTCTCATCGTTTTCTACCCCCGTGCGCCCTGCTCCGCATACTGTGACGTCGGGCCGTACTTCTCAATGCCGGCCCCGCGCTCAAGTGAGCCCTCCCCTGCCTCCGGTTGTTGGAGATGGGGAGTTTTCCGCAGTGCCCATCCCTTCTGCTTTAAGGGGGACCGATTCTACCCTGCGGCCCCAAGAGCCGTTATTCTTCCCAAGTTCTGAGGAGGACGATGGTCATCGTCCTCCTTCTCAGTCCCCTCCGCCTCCGTCTGACTTTGGTGGCGCTGGCGATCTCTTTGACGATATTCCTGTCATCGAGGGAGCTCGGGCACCTTCGCCCGAGCTTGTTTATGATGCTGTTTCTGGCGACCTCGTCACCGATCACGACTTCGACGTGGGATCTCCTGTTGTGGAGGTTCCCAAACGCACTACTCGTAGCAAGGGCAAAGGGAAAGCCGGTGCCTCTCCTTCCAAGAGGAAAAAGCCTGTCCGGAAGACCAAGGCTCCACCAGCAACTCCTCCTCAGGCTGAGGAGTCCGTTCGTTCTCCTCCCCCTTTCTTGCGTATTCGTACGTCTACTCTCTGCCGTACCATCGCCTCTCCGAGCCCTGTGCCTGCGGCTGGGCCCTCTCGTCTAACCAAGCGCAAGAAGCAGCCCAAGGCTGCTAGAGCTTCGACTCCGCCGGTGGAAATTTCTCCTCCTCATGCCCCTCTGACCCGCTCACGCGCCGCTGCTACCAGGGCAGCCATTCTTCCTCCTATCGTCGAGCTCCCTGAGGAGTCTGGATCGGGCTCCGATGATGATGCGCCTCCCACGAAGAAACGCAGGATTTCCGACGCCAAGCAAGAGGAGAAGAAGCAGGTCTCACGCGAAAAGGGGAAGGCCAAAAAGCGAGCTCGCAAACCCGATGCCCGTTATACGCTTAGCGAGCCTGGTGCTGGGTCCGGGGTTGCTATCGGCCGTCACTCTACTAGCCGCTCGGAGCTCGAAGCCTTAACCTTCGAGGATATTCGCGAGGGCCCCGCTGCCTTCTTCAAGTGAGTTTCTTTCTCCGCTTCTGTCTTCTCTACATTATCTCAATCGTCATGTATCCTAGGCCTGTCCGGTACGGTGACAAGAACGGCACCTTTGGTGCACGCTCGGATCCCTTTCCTTATTTCGCGCGGGCTCCCAATGTGAGTGAGCTTGCTTGCTTCGCCTACTTTTCTCTGACTCTCCCTTTTTCTTTTCAAGGTTTCTGGCGATTGCATTCCCTGCTCGACTAGGGATCTCAAATGTACCTGGACGAACCAATTCCCAGGTGCATCCTGTGATCAGTGCACCCGTAGTCACCACGGCAGGTGTTCCGCTCGATACACCGCTCAAGAAATGAACAAGGTATCTTCTAAGCTCTCCAAGTACACGAGATACAACGTCGGTTGTATGTATTTCTTTCTTATTCCTCCTCTTCTTAGTCCGCTCACTAACTTTTGGCACCACAGTGATGGAGTCTGATCTCAAGGAGCTCCACGCGCTAAACCACGACCTGGAGCACCTCGACGTGCTCATGTGACGCAACTTCCTGAGGCATGACCGCCTGATCCGGCAGCTTGCTGACTCTCTTGACCAAATCGCTGGCCATGAGAACGGTAATGCCATCATCGAAGGTCTGGCTTCTGCCTACGAGGAAGTCTCTAGCTTCGTCATCGATGATGGTATCCGTCGCTCCCTTGGTCATCCTCTTAACTTGCCAAAGCCTGGCGAGTCCTCTCATTCTGCGGCTGGTTCTAAATCGAAGTCTCCTGCCAAGGGTGACGAGTCCGAGGCGGATTTAGATCCTAACGGCTCTTCTGCTAGCAGCAGTGGTAGCAGCAGCTCCAGTGATTGATATCCTTGTAGTGTATCTTGTGGGCGGACTTTCTATGTATCTCCTGTAATATCTCCTTTTTGTCTTTTTGTTATCTTCTTGCAGCCCTTAAGGCTTTTTATCCAAAATTTCTTGCTGCTCTTTGTCCTGATTCTCATGTGCAATCTTAGAAGGCAGTAGTAGGATAGGCATAGGAATCCTGCTGGTAGAGCAACATGGCTCAACTTAGAACAGATTCGATTCGATTCTCGCCTGTAGCGATCAGACAAGACTTCCGATATAGAGTAAAAAGACCTGAAGTAAAGAAATTACACTCTTACACCACTGCCACGGAAGACGATCAGGCGGTGATTCGGTGATGTCATCACCTATGTGGCCCTGCATCAGAACTCTAAGTCCCTGATTTGCATTGATGCCATATCCGTTCGCATCTTGGCGAGCGAGTGAGCTACTTTCTTCGGGCTTGTGTGGTTTCTCTGTCTTTTTCGGCGTCTGTCATCTGTCTTGTCTTTAGAGTTTTGTTTTCTGGATACCAAAACTCTTTGTTCGTTCTTTCATTCCTGTCCATTTTGGCACTGGTCTTTCAGTCAGTCGCCGTTTCTGCGGACTTGTTTCCATCCTTATTTCAAATATTTGACATCTTCGCCTAAGTGGCTGCTTTTTCGCGCGCCAATATCTCTTTGGTGTTGTTCGTAGAATCGAAAATTTATGTCCTAATTCCACATAATATTAAAGGTATACTGTGTATACCACTATATCCCCCACACTAAAAGACATTGACTGTCCTCAGTCACTAATCTCTTCAAGACCGACTCTAAACTTCACCTATCAACCCAATTTCAAATCTATCAAAGCCCATTGTACTTCAATTTTCATTGTTCGCTCGGGCTTTGCTAGGTTGTGAAGTTCTCTCTAAGTCACGATTTGTCGGGATTAAATTTTTAATTTTTCCGTCTGTGGCTGCTGCGAGTACTGGTATAAAAGCGAGGCCAGTCTACCGACAATTTTCATCTCAACAACTCGTTTTCTCAAACAGTACTCATGCTTTTCTCTGCATTTTTCAGCCCAAACACCCTCATCTCTTACTATGTCTTCGACTGCTGCTCCTGCTATGCCCTTTGTCGCTGTGAAGGCCGTCATTACTCAGCTCTGCCAGAACCTTAGCGTTACTGCTGCTGAGAAAATGGGCCAGCTCCAGGAGTACACCGTAAGTTTTAGTGAGCTCACTAATTTTTGTGACGTTTCTGACCTGATTTTGTCAGGATCACCTCGAGCATCACAAGGAGGAGCTCATCAAGGACAAGGAGTTCCGCGAGACTATCTTCAAGGCCCGGAGCGTGATCGAGAAGAAGTTTCATACTAACGCCTCCAAGCAACCCATTCACAAGGTCCTCAAGACCATCACTGGTTGGGTGCAGACGGAGCGTCAGTCGGTAGAGGCTTCTCCTGCTGCTCCTATCCCTACGGGTCCTCGTCGCGAAGTGAGTTCTCTATTTCTCCTGCTTCCATCCGTATTTAACTGCTTCTTTCCAGTCGAACTCCGCTCCTCGCAGCAAGGGCAGGTCCCGCGCAGCTAAAAGTCTGCTGCCATCGTCGACACCGATTCTGATGATGACGATGGTGACGACAAGGTAGCTGAAGCTTCTGATTCTGATGAAGACTCTGTTAAAGTACGGTTTCTCTAGATCTCGCGTTCTCTTATAAGCGCGCTCACTAATGGCCTTTTTAAGATGGTCATTGACGACGACAATTCCAAGTCGGCCGCTGCCAAGCTTCCCAAGTTCTCCAAGGGCAAGGCGAGTGAAGCTTCAGCTGGTGAGAAGCGTAAGGAGCCTTCTAAGGTGGGTAATTTCGCTTATATTCGATATCCCCCACACTAAAAGCTTTCCATTCTAGGAGGAACCTTCTGCCTGCTTCCATTGCAGCGGAAACGATCATTCCCTCCTCGACTGCACTGCCCCAGGCGCCGTGAGTCATTATCTTTAGTGAGCTCACTAATTCTCTCACTAATCCTCAATTTCCCTAGGCTTCTTTGGCCAAACGGTACTACAAGGACAGCGATCGCGAGTCCAAACGTTCTCGGCACGCCTTCCCATTGCCATCTGCAAGGGAGTACTACCCCTCTAAGGGGTCCGACAAACGTCGGTCGGCCTCTGTTCTCGGTCTCGTCAGTACTGGTGCGTCTCTTTTCCTTCTCAATGCTTTATTCCTCTTCTGATCCGAGTTTTTCAGCTGCCGGTGAAGCCGGAAGCAACACCCTTAACGAGGCTCTTCGCTCGGCTCAGCAAGGGTCGTCCGTGGGGTGCTCTCCGCGTCGAGTCCCTGGATCACCTGGCCCGGCTTGAGAGCGCTGTCATGGGGGACCTAGTTGTTATCCAGCACACTATTTTCGCTGCTGAGAAACAACGGTCCTTCCTCCTTAGTGAGCTCTCTGGGATTCAGGACGCTTTAGCGGCTCCTCCCAAGGAGACTGCTTCGGCGAGCCCCTCTTCTTCGGATGCTGAGCGCGGCCCTGCTGCCCCTACCTCAGTGAGCTTGGACCCGGCGGCGCTCTAGTTCGTGGTTCGTATCTTTGGTCCCAACCCGGCAGATGGCAACTGGTTCACGGCGCATTATTACTCGTATTTTCTCTCTCTTCCTGTTTCTATGCGTAGTATATTGTTCTTTCTTGTGTATATCGTAGTTATACACTTTGTATCCTTCCTACTTGCAATCACAGGCCTGCAGAAGGCGTTTTCTGCTCATCTTCTTAGCGAGCTCGCTAAACTTAAATATCTAAGTCGATCTCTTTTGACACTTTAAGATGCTCTGTCTCTGGATAATCATCTGTGAAGTTCGCTGGGACCTTATCCTTAGGTTCCGGCGATTCTATCAAGTTTTCTAACTCTGCATGTGTCATATCCATGAGCTTCAATACCCCCTCACCCAGATCAATTGATTTCCTGGCTAAGTAGGGCACTACTCTGAAAGCGGCGACCTTAGTACGTAGAATCGACCCGTCTAACTCTGCTAGAATGTAATTGCCAACCTTGGTGCGATGTACGACTACCAAAGGTCCCAAATATCGAGGTTTCATTTTCGTGTTTAGTGAGCTCTCTATTTGACTGTTTCGCATCAGTACCAGATCGCCGCACTTAAACTTGAATTCCTTGATTTTGTTGGCATTCATCTTAGTGTATTTCAATGTCATTTCTCGTTTAGCGGTATCCATGTCTCTTCTCATTTTTGCAACTCGATCCGCGTGCTTCTCTAGTGCGATAGCCCTTAGCCCGCGGAGCTCCCAGTCTTCTATGATTTCGTCCAGGGTACTCCACCAGCCAAGTAGCTTCTAACACATCTAATGGCAGGATCGGATGAGCGCCTGTTACCGCAAAGAATGGGGCACACCCCATCCTTTTTCTTACTGTGATGCGATCGGCCCACATTACCAGAATAAAGTAATGATGCCAGTGTTTCTCATTACCACCACAGGCCTTGTACAGGGCCTGTCTCACGTCCCAGTGCGGTCTCTCAATCCTTCCGTTCGCTTGGGAGTTGTAAGGCGCTATCAAGATACCTTTAATCCCGTACTTGTGTTTCTAAGTACTTTACAGCAGCTTTAAATGGCTTACCATTATCCGTCACGATGAGGGACAAGCACCCCCACCTACAGATAATGTCCTCAAATAGCCATTCTCCTATAGCTTGCGCTGATTCGCTTGCCAAGGTACGTCCTTCCATCCAACTAGTGAGCGCGCAATGACCGTGGACTATATATTTATGTCCGTTCGAGGCCTGAGGCATGTGCATCGTATCTGCATGCAACACCTGAAATATCGAAGGTGTAAACGTTACGGTAGGCAGTGCTTTGATCACTGTCTTCTGGCGTTCTTGACATATGGCAGGTACTCACGTACCACGCGATATCTCGTTCCATCTCGGGCCACCAGAATCTTCCTTAATTAGCATTTTTGTAGCGTAGATGCCGCGGTGACCCAACTGGTCATGCGCAACCTTCATAATGTACATCCACCGTTCAGGATAGATCACTAGCTTGTGCTCGTTCTCCATATCTCTTCTGTAAAGCTTCCCTCTCTACCACGAAGTTCTTAGTAGCGAATGAAATTTCGATACTGGTTGTCCGTAAATCCTTCCAGACGCTGGGTGGGATTCGCGTGCCAAGCCACTACTTGAGTGAGCTCTCTATCGAGCATCTTAGCATACCCGCTCCGGCGTTCCTCCGGATAATCTCCAGCTTCCATGAACTCCTCTGCATCTGGTAGGAACACTCCTTTGTTGTCGTACCGCAAATACTTCAGCAGTGTCCAGGGCTTCTTTAATAATTTTCTCCTCATGAAAATCATGTACCGCTCGCTCAATGGTAACATATCCATGTCTCGTGTCAATTCCATCTTTGAAATCCGCAATGTCTGGGATGGGCTCCTCAGTATCATTCACGAATTCCAACTCATCCCCCTCTACCGGTTCGTACTCGTCCTCCGGATTTGAATACTCCTCATCCCCTGGTTGGAAACTCCGTCTCGAGAGACCATCTGGGGCATGCCGCTCGCCAGGGATATGTACCAACGTAAAGTGGAACATCAAGATTGATTCGATCCACCTGTTAATAGCCGCATTAGGGACTTCATCTGGGTTCCTAAGCATTCCTGCGATGTATTTCGCATCCGTTTCCACTACTAACTTGCGACAGCCGAAGAGCCAATGTCGGCAAGCGTGTAGTGCCCGGAATAATCCATAGAGCTCTCTCTTTGGTTGAGAGAAACGAGCTTCGCGCTCATTAAGTACGATCGACCCGAACCTGGCGTATCTCCTCCGTTTGGGATTGTCAGGATCGACTTGACAAATGTAGAATCCCACTGCTTTGAACGACGTATCGACGCCCAATATCACATCTGTATCCAGTTCATAATCGAGGGGCATTAGCGAGGGGCAGTTCTCCAGTGCATCTTTCAACTTCTGCATGGATGCTTGCTGCTCCTCCCCAAAGACGAAGGGTACTTTCAATCTCGTGAGCTTGGTTAAGGCCTCGGCTTTCTTAGCGTAGTCTTTAATGAAAATACGATGTACTCCCACCGTACCCAAGAAGGCTCGCACGTCACTCAAGTCCTCACAAGGTCCCCACTTCAGGATAACCCCGACTCGATCGGTAGCTGGTTTTCTTCCTTCGTATGTGCATCTATGGCCTACTACCATAATTTCCGATGCGCACAAGACAGCCTTGTGCCCTGAGAACGTTCCCCCAGCATACTTCATCCGCTGCACGACCCTATTCACGTTCTGGAAGTGTTCCCATACGAACCTTCGAATACCGTCGTTCGCTGGTATTGTCTCGAAGGTCCCATCCGACTGCTCATAGCGAGTTTTTGGCCCGCGTACTGGAACATCGTCGACATACGGTATGGTAACGTGTGGAACTTCCTCCTGTAGAATATAAGTTACATCGTCGTGAAATATGGGCACAGAATTTGTCCATCCCATAGGCAATGTAACTAATCTGAGCGCGCCAAACGGTGTCTGGAACGTAGTCAAATCTCTGGATTTCTCATCTAAGGTCTCTCATCATATCCTACGTATAAATCTAATGTAGCTCCACAAGATCTCCCAGCAAAATGCTCAGCGAGCTCGTCCGTTGCGGGCGGAACTCCTGAATGCTTTATAGTTACCGTTCAGAGGTTCCAAGCTATGTACTAGACGAAGACTCTTGCCGTCTTTCTTGACGACACAGAACCAACGCGAGCGGTACGAGGAGTTCGAGGGCTCGTACATGCCTGCTTGTATTTTTGTCCTGATTATCTTACAGACCTCGTCAAATATCCCAGGAGGTATGGGAATATTTTTCTGGATCCAGGGGGTGTGTTCTACAATGGGTATAGTCACAGGAGGAAAGTATTCTTCCTTAAAATGACCCCGCTCGCTATCATCCCAAGCAAAACCCGCATTTTGTTGACACATAAAGTGATGCATGAGTTTGCGCTCTTCTGGCCAGAGAAATCTTCTCCATGTACCTTATCAATCTGTTCTTTTCTTTCTAAGGTGTATCTGCCCGTAGGTACAAAATCCGGAGGCCGCTCGCTAAGTCGAGGCATATCCTGTAAAGGATCCCCTCTAATTTCGCGCTCGATCCTAAATTCCGATGGAAGACCTCCTGGAATCGGTCTAACTTTTAGCGCAACCGGTTTATACTTCTTCGTAGCAAATACATCTTTTATCGAACCCACAGGCGGGGGCTTGTAGCCGGTATCAGCCTTATCATAGAAGTACGTCTGAATCCATCTACTAGGATTCTCGTACAGCATCTGTTCGGCTTCCTCAGCCTTCGCCCGGCCTTCTCTCATATCTTTGATGTTTTTAAGCGCCCCAAAGTACGAAGACACTGTCCCGCCGCTTTTAAGTCTTCGCCACACACCTGATCACTGGCTGCAATATACGTAGCCTGCAATTCTTCTTTCCTGAACTTCTCTGATCCCGTAGGTTTCGCATAGCCACCGATCACGAAGTTCCCCTTATGATCGGCTTCTATGATTAAGGCCAGCTCTCCTTGATCGTCGATCAAATCATCGATTACTGAAAATCCTGCTCTACCTCTCGCTGCGCTACCCTACGTTGCCCCGGGGAAATGTAGGGATCATAGCACTACGCAACGAGTTAGGATCTTTTATCTTTATCGTTTGTCCTCCATCAGCCGAGTTGAATACAGTGCTCGTCGTTAGAACATCAAAAGGTCGGCCTAGTAGTACATCGTACGCCGGATCCCTTATTATATGTACTTGTAGGTACACTGTAATGTCTCCGAATAAGAATGGCACATTCTTCGCCATCCCTAAGGACTTCTCGACTTGTTTATTCGCGGATTGCATGTTAATGACCTTGTCAGGGTCATACATCAATCCTAGTCTATCTGCGACGCGTGCTGACATCGAGACAATCTGGGAGCCTGTATCATACAAGCTCTCCAACTTCTCCATCCCATTTACGAGAGGAAAGACTGATCTCAACGCGTGTGAATCCTTAGCCACATAAACCGGCTTCGGTCTTCTCCGCGCTCCGCAGTTTCATTCATATATTGCAGGAACGGATCCAGCCAGATTAGTGAGCCCGCGGGCACACCATCTTTCGTTTCCGTCGTTACCATGAAATTTCTGGTGTAGGGTAAGTCCGAGATGTGAATCGCACCCCCTGGTAACGTCTCCTCGCTTTCAGTTTCAATTTGTGTAAAGGGGAAGATATCCTCCTTTACCTCTTCTTTCTTCTTCTTCCTCGTCCTCGTCAGGTCCCTCACCCAGGAAATAGCCAAACTGTGGTTTCCCATTCTTCCTTTCTTCCCAAGCTGGATCCGTTTTAGAGTGAGCTCACTCTTTACATCCTCTCGCAACTTGGATAAGGAGAGAAGTTCCCCAACAGTAACTGGAACTTCCGTGTTCATAACACGTTCCAAGATCTCAGCTCGATCGCCTCGTTCTTGGATAGGTGCCTTGATTCTATAGGCAGGTTCCTTTGAGTCCGCGGGGTAAAACGTAGGTACCGTCTTACTATTTTTCTTGTTCTGAGGACCTCCCTCGCCTCCAGGGTTGGTAATATCTCTCGCGTTCGCAAATTCCTTCGGAACACGGGGACCACCACTTGTGGGGTAGGTATGAACTTGGGTGCGGGGTCCATCCGCACTTGCTTATTTTTCACAACTGGCTCGTCGTCTTCAGAGCCCGCTCGCTCAACTGATCGCTCTCTCCCGCTCTCCCTAACTCCGGTTTTCTTTTGGTTTTGGTTTACGTCCTCCGGGGTGATGGTGAACCCGACCTGGCCACTCCACTGGTCTTATGGTTCCCGCCCGCCTTCATTGAACGTCTAGAAAAACCCTGCTCCCTCTCTTCGTCTGTGGGCATTTCTCGTTCCGGATCTTCTAAGCTAGGGCCTCTGCTTCTGGTTCTCAGCCCTGACCCGCCTCCTCCTGCATTGTTTTGCGAGCGGAGTGCGTAAACTTCACGCTCCAAGTCCTGCTTTTCTTGGAGAAGGACCGCCAGCGAGCCTGAGACGTTCAGCAGACCAGGAGTCGCCGAACCCGCCAGTAACACGTTCTGACTCAGGTTCTTCGACGCGTCCAGACGAGCATAATACTCATCAATTCTATTCTTGACGTAGGGATCCCTTATTTCCTTGGGAATGATCCCTCCGCCCGGCAGGTGAGCTCTACCATTCACGAGGACTATCTTTCCTGTATTCACATAGTCCATTTTTGTAGGGCACTCAGCAGAGACGTGCCCATCTTCTCTCCACAGAACCAACAGTCTAGTGAGCTCGCTCCGGAATTGACATTACCAGACCTTGGGAGACTCCCAAACCCTGGATTCGGAGCACGCGCTAAACTGAGGCTGCTGATTCAAGTGCTGTACTTGGTTCTGCATCTGGAGCTGCTGATTCTGTAAGAAGCTCATCAGGCCTCTCTGTTGTTCGACGAAGGCTTTCTCTAGAGCCGCAATCCTCTGGTTTCCCTGCTGAGTTTGCTGCTCGAAGATATCCTTCATCGACGCCAAGAACCCTCCGAAGTCTTCTTGTTTTATCGCTGGCTCGGGCGACACACTATTTCTCGTACCTGGTCGAGTTCCATGCATTTCTCTCGAGGCCGATACAGCTGTATCTAGCCCGCGGCCTCGTTTCTTTTTCGATCCATTGAGGAGAATACTCCTTGCAGGACGTCAAGCCCACTGGTCATAACCTCTTCCAAGGTATACGGGTTTGCCAGGTCTCTCTTAGTTTTCCCCGCCGGTAGAGGCAACCGTTCCAACCTAATTTTGATCGACTGGTACAGTTCCTCCGACATCGGCGTAAGGAAGTGGTCGACAGCTCTCTATTTGACAGTACTTTATCTTTTGTAAGCGTAGCTGCCAGTACTTGGAACTCTCTTTTAAACGACATAAAGTCGGATTTTTCTCGAATGGGTGAAAGATTATATCTTCGGACCAATTGCTTTAGTTCCTGCACAGCATCTCGGTCCCCAGCAAGTGCGCCATCGTAGCTACCCATGACCTCTTTTTTGAAATCATCGTACGTCCCGTTTTCGTAGTGATCAATGACCTTCCATTGCTTGGCGGTCTTGATATCAGTGTATACGGTCGCATAACTGTTAGCCACTAACTCGAATCGACTTAGATCAACCAAGGATCGCTACTCGCACTTCGGTAGACGATACACTCGGGGGTCAAAGGCGATGTGAACGGAGTTAGGAGCGAACTTAGATAGTCGCGAAACATGGAGTTCGATGTTAGGTAGATTAAACCTTAGCCGAAGCTGGGGTTTAGGCCAGCTGAGGCTCTACTTAAATACATGCGAGGTAAGCTAAAAATAGTACTGTGGGAGCGTCCGATAGGAATCGCATCCAAGGATAAGCATGAATACATAAGAAAAGAAAAAGAAAGAATGAACCGTAACATTACCCCCTCCTCAAGACTCGTTCGTCCCGAATGAGTCCTCGCTGTCCTCCCCACTTTGTATCGATTGGCTGTAGAAGGATAAGACGTCGTCATCATCGTTGTCATCATCTTCGGAGTCGAAGTCCCAATTTTCGTAGATACGTTGTAAGTTTTGGAGGTCGAGGTTGGAGTCCTCATCATCAGCTGTTTCTTCTAAGATGGTGTTCCGTTGGCTTCCTCTGTAGTAACTTCTCTCGCATTTCTACTGACGATTGTGAATCGGAATGTTTTGGGTTTGTGCAGTCAGAGGAGTAGACGGTTTCGATGTCGGTGACGCATGGGGTGTCAGGGTCGTGGTAGATCATACCGACACCTGGGGGTATTTTCGTCTCTCCCGACTGTTTTTCCGTGTTTATCGACTTCCCAGTGAATCCGTTGGAGACGCGCTTCGTATTCGTTTACTAGTTCTTCCGCATTCGCCATGTCCGAACGTTTCACCCAGGAGTTTTCTTCTCTCGGATAACCTCTCCATTTTACCAGGTATTCCGTTATAGCGCAGCGGGTTCGTCCGCGCCTATGACTTTGTCCTGTTGCTCCACTATCTCCTCGATTTCATATTCCTCTTCATCGTCAATCAGTTCCGGTGGTGGTCGCTCGGGACGTGGTTGATTTGGGAAGGTAGGGACCACGTAAGGCGTTAGGAGGGATTCGTTGAAGCGATTGTGAATCCTCCACTTAACAGGTAACCTAAGTTCGTAAGCCGAGGCCCCCCTTTTTTGCGATGATGGTGAAGGGGCCGACACGGTGGTCTCCAAGCTTCTTGGTGGGGCGAGGGAGATTTAGGTTGGTTGTGTCTAGCCACACCTATCCCCTGGTTGATACTCGACAGCCTGGTCCTTACGCTTGTCATAGGATCTTTTCATCGACTCCGCCGCCTTATCTAAGGATATCTTCGTCTCCTTCTGTGCCTTCTCGATCTCTGCTACCAACCTTGCCGCTGCCGGAACTACCATCGGTTTTCGCGACGCGGTGATAACCTGCCCATCTCTTCCAAATACGACCTTGTATGGGGAATACCCAGTGGACGAGTGTGTGACGATTGTTTGTGGGTGAAGGCTGCTAAAGGTAGCCATTCACTCCAGTCATTTTGTCGATCGTTGACGAACATCTTCAGGTATTTCTCGATTTCCTGATTCACTCTCTCTGTCTGTCCATCCGTCTGTGGGTGATACGCTGTGGAAGGGTTCCCTTCGACGTGAATGAGGGTATAAACTCCTTCATGAACTTGGAGACGAAGACCGAGCCATGGTCCGAGATGACTTTCTCGGGCATTACTCCGTAGGGTACGTAGACGTAGTCCCGCAAGATCTTAGCGAATCCGAGGGAAGTGAGCTCTCTTCCGTACATGCGATGGGGATAATGGTTTTGGGAAGCGGTCGACGATGACTAAGATGGAGTCAAAGCCATTTGAATCTGGTAGTTTGGTGATCATATCCACCGAAATGTGAGTCCAAGGACGAACTGGGACCTCGTTGGGATGGAGAGGAGCTTTCTTGGGGCGACGGTCTGCCTTGGTACGTTGGCAGACGTCGCAACCTTTCACGTAGGCTTCCACGTCTCTACGCATCCGCGGCCACCAATAATCTTGAAGTATTAACTCCTTGGTCTTTTCAATACCCGGATGTCCAGCAGTGGCATGATCATGCTTAAGGGCAATGATTTGCCCTCGTAGTTCCCGGTCCACCGTAAAGTACGTAAATACGTCGTACCACAGCATGCCCTGCTCACGAGAGATACCCTTTTCGTGATTAAGGGAATCTGAAATTCCCCGATCCCAACGGCGAGGATCGTGAGTGGCTACCTTGATCCGTTCGTGCAAGTCTTCGGTGGTAGGCATTACTAGGGCCCTAAAGTGCTCGGCCTTGAGTACCGTAATGTCTCGATTATCGTCCTTCCCCTGGTTTGTGATCCGCCCTCTGGGATAAGAGGTCGGCCTTACGGTTCTGTGCTCCCGGTTTGTGGTGCAGGGTGAACTGGTACTCCGCTAACTCCGTTACCCACCGAGCTTGTCGTCGGTTGAGTTTTTGGGGTTTGCGGAAGTACTGTAGGTTGGAATGATCCATCCAAATCTCGAAGTCTTCCCTTGCCCCCATGAGGTACTGGCGCCACTCTTCGAGGGCGAGCATGATGGCAAGGAGCTCTTTGTCGTAGATTTCGTAGTTTCGCTTGGTGACCGAGAGGGCCTTCGAGAGGAAGGCCACTGGTCGCCACTTCTCCTCCTGCCATTGGGAGAGTACCGCTCCTACCGCTCCTTTGCTAGAGTCCGCCTCCAGTCGAAACTTTCCCGCATCGAGGGGCACGGCCAGGACTACGTCCTCTCGGAATAGCTCTTTGAGCTTATCGAACGCCTCCTGTTGGGCTTTTCCCCATGCCCATTCCTGTTTCCCAGTCAGCGAGGTCAATGGCTTGACATGTTTACTATAGTCTCGAATGAACCGCCGGTAGAAGTTACAGAACCCGAGAAAGGATTGTAGTTCCTGCTTTCTTCGGGGTACCGGCCAATCCAGAAGTCCGGCAATCTTGACGGGGTCCATGCGGATCTTCCCTTCGCTAATGATAACCCCGAGGTACTCCGTCTCTTCCACCTCGAACTCGCACTTCTCGGCTTTCAGAAACAGTTTGTTCTCACGCAAAATCTGTAGTACCCTTCGCACGATGCGTCTGTGATCCGCCCTAGTTTTGGAGGCAATAAGTATGTCATCCAGGTACACCGATACTTCCCCAGCCGCGATGAGGTCTTTGAAGATGTCATTCATCATCCACTGGAAGGTGGCGGGGGAGTTGGTGAGTCCAAAGAACATAACGAGTGGTTCATAAAGACCGCGATTAGTCCTAAACGCGGCTTTCCACTCGTCCCCTTGCTTGATCCTCACGTTGTTATACCCCCACCTCACATCCAATTTGGTGAAGTACTTGGCTTTCTTCAGCCGATCCATCAACTCTCCGATAAGCGGTAGGGGGTAGCGGTTCTTGATCGTCATCTCGTTAAGTCTTCGGTAGTCCTGAACGGGGCGAAGCTTCCCGTCCTTTTTCTTGACAAAGAAAAAGGGCGAGGCCATGGGAGACTTCGAAGCTTGGATGCGACCGGTTGACAAATTTTCGTCTAAAAACTTATCCAGTTCCTCCTGTTCCATCGGGTTGAGAGGATAGACTTTGCAGTCTAAGTTGGCGTTGGAATTGGGGATGAGTTCGATGGCATGGTCCCAAGGTTTACGCGGAGGTAGCTCGTCAAAGTTCTCCTTATCGAACACGTCCTTGAACTCGCGGTACTCCTCCAGCATGATCTCTTCGAACGTTTTGGTCTTCTTCTGGGCGTTGGCCCGGGCCGCCAATTCATTGGCTTTTGTCCCCATTGCAACGCACATGAAAGGCCTCTTCAAAGTCTATCACCAGGATGGTATCCCCTTCCTCATACTCGTCCCATCGCGCCGAGGGGTCGGTGTCGGGAAGGGAAATGGAATCTTCCGGCACGTGCACCGGGCCAAGGTGACCGCCCCGGTGTCCCAATCAATGAGCGGGTTATGACGTTGCAACCAGTCATGCCCTAGAACAGAGGGGTGGAGCCTAGATCGACCACGGCTAGTTCGATCCGCTCCACGTGATCCCCAATTCGTAATCTCACCTCGGCGTATTCCGTGATGTCCCCTCCCTTGTTCCTAGTGCCGTCGGCATTATAGACGGAACGGGGCGAGCGGCCTTTTTGAGGTTGAGTCATGGGCCTGGGCCCAGGCACGGTCGATTGAACTACCGGTGGCCCCCGCTGTCGACTAGGGCGCTCATGGCGTGGACTTCTCGGGTGTCGAGCGTTTCCAACTGTACTTTTATTGAGACATTCCGCCCCTTCCTTCCTCGTATGTACATTGGGGGTTTCTGTAAATCCTCCTCCATCCACTGCCACTTCTCCCTGGCTTGGGCAGCTGTCTCCGTCTGCTCCTCCAGTTGATGGCACAGCTTGTCGGTCACTTCCTCCCTCCGTCGTGGATGCACCCACCCGTTGAGAACGGCCCTTGCCGCTGCGTCCCCTCGGGCAATGCATAGCACGTGGCAGGTCCAGAGTATCCCGTGGGGTTCGTAATACATGTCCGGGATAACCCTTTTGTCGCCTGGGGTCGCGGCAAGCGAACAGCGGGCGAGGGGGCCCGTCGAGGGGTCGTGACCGGGATGTCGGACTGTAAAGGGCTTCTTTCGTCTTCTACTACTTCTTCTACAGAGACTGAGGACTTCTTGCTTCGAGGCGGCAGTTGGTTGCCTTCCGTCGAAGTGGTAGGGAGGGCTCGCTGCCCTGTGTTTCGCCCTGGCCATGGGCGCTTGTGTGCGACGTTGTAACCCCCACTGTGGATCGTGCTTACCACCGCTCTTCCTGGACCCGGCGGTACTTCTGTTCGGTAACCCTTCGCGGGGGCACACATATTGACTCCCCTCGAAAGGTCCTCACTGTTTGCCGATGTAAGGGCTACTGGGTGAGGGTGGTCATCCGAGTTCACGGTCGCTGCTTTTCCGACGCCTCCCGCTAGAACAGACGGCCCCACAAGACGAGGACCAGGCCCAGCGGGCTGGGTTGTCGACCTTTCTCCCTCTCCGGGGTGACCTCCCCACGTCTGGGGTGCAGTCGGGACTCGACCTAGGGGCTCTGCCCTCGAGGGGCTTTCCTGTGCGGTCGGCCGGGGTTTCCTGAGCTGGTACAGCCCTAGGGGTTCAGACTGAGCGCAGACTGCGCGAGTGGGCAGAAATCCCCTCCACTACCGTGGGCGGTTTGCGATTCATCATTCTTAGTTTCTCCTTCTGGTACGCGGCATAGAGATGGATAATTTGCTCAAACGGGTACCACATACGTATATAGTCCCGACTAGTGGTACAAGAATGCGCACCAGATGAAACTAAGTCTCTGCCGATGCCGTCGAATCGCTTATTTGACGCCGGCTGGTCTTTTGACGACTTATCATCTTTGACCTCTTCAATCTTCGTCTCCTTCCCATTCTCCTCCTTCTCGGCCTCCGCAAGTAGTTGTCGTAGGCGTTGGACATTGGGCTTTTTACGAGGTGGAGTTTGATGGGAACGCCACTTGGATTTGTCCGTCGA
>NW_026848445.1:0-85189 GCF_030435595.1 Desarmillaria tabescens
GATTGATGAGCTACTATCAAACAGCAGAAGTCAGCTACAGCTCAGCCCCGCTGTGTAGAACGGCGCACCATCGTGTTGTTTCCCTTCGACCTTAGCGTCCTTGGGTATCGATTTATACAGTCTCAGTGAGGCCATATTGCAGTCGAAGTTCATCTGCCGTGTAGACAGAGCTAAGGATATGCGACAGCGATTCTGGGGGCGGGCTCGGTAATGACGGTTAGAAGCCAAGAAGCCGGCCCGGAAAATCGCATCGATAGCGTGGGAACTGGCGGCGCTTACGACTCCCATTCACCCGGACCTGGTTTTCTTCAAAGCTGCCCTATATACTCAGAGAGGACTGGCTCGTCTTTATCGGTGACTGGGGGTCGTTTATAGGAAGGACCAACACTAGCACCGATGGTCATGAACTCTGAGATATTCGAATGGTTTACAACGCGATGTGGAAGGGAGGACGACAACGATTCGGAGCTGGGTCGGGTATGTCGAAGAAAAGCAGCGATGACTGGTAAGCAACTTTGAACGTTGTATGCGAAGGTTGGTGCTCACCTCCGTGATAGCGGCTGTGCCGGAATGAGCATCTACCCTGCTGGGCAACGCTTCTTATCGTTATGCTCCTAGAAGGCGGTTTCCTTATCCAAGGCCTTTCTCGTTCCGGTTTCTATTAACCTGAGGATGTCCGCATCCATTAACTTGTTGGCCTACCCGACATCAACCGGTACGGCCTGTCTTTCTTCCGAGTCATGGCGGCACTGCTTCGAATTGGAATATCCCCTATCGTTCTTGGAACTCTCTAGCTTTCGGATTTCGAATTTTCAGCACTAATGCCTACCAAGGCAAGCACGTACTGTGGTATTTCGGGGAATCGCATCTCTCAGTGCTATAATCTCTCGGTCAAAGTCTGTCACATCGCCCGCCTAGCTCAATCGGATAGAGCGTCAGACTCTTAACAAGCGAGGTGGTTTAGGAATATCTGAAGGCTGCGAGTTCGATCCTCGCGGTGGGCTAATTTCTGTTTTTTGGTTAACTTCTGACCTGTGTCTTTTTCAGATTTCTCCCTCTAGAATCCAGACTTTTATGTGTTATCCCCCTTTACCGTCGTATTTTTTCTTAAACGTCTCCTGTTTGATGTCGCGTACCCTTTCGTTCTTCATTCTGTACTTTACACCGCCTCTCCTAGTCATGATTAACCCAATTGTCATTTTTGAAACTCTTATCGGAAGAAACAAGATACGAGAACCTGTGTATATCTAGGTTTCAAGCCAGAATTATCACACTCCGTATTTCAGATTTCCTCGCCTACTGTATTGGCGAACTGACAGATATCTCGTGGGCGTAGAAAGAGGTGCGGCGGACGTACCGTGAATAACGTCGACTAGCTTCACGACTCTATCCCACATTACGGGGAAATGGAATGACGAGATGACTTGAAGATGGGCTCTCAGGTATATGCGCTTTCTATCTCGCGAGGCCATAGTCTGACAATATTGTAGATCCACATGACAATTGACATCGCGTCCGTGCTAATTAAGAACAACCGCCTACTAAGGGACACGTAAATGTAGTTTAATCCTGAAATGATTTACTTCTCGGTTTTCGACATTCGGGTATGCATTAATTGGCCAGCAGCCAGCTTCAAGCACTGGAATCATTAGTTTATTGCCCAGTTCATTCGAGCCAACTTAAATTATGCTGCAAATAATAGCTACACCACACTGGACAAGTACGTATGCCTTTCGATTTCTGGTACCTGACTGCGTTGGCGGGTGAACCATTATCGCTCCATGCCATATATAACAAAGCTTTCATCACAAAGCCTAGCCCAACGATCAACCAGCGCACTAGGTGGTGGCGGCATGACAGGCGGCACCGATAAACGAAGAGTCTCTAACCCAGGCCTCCTAGACTCAACCATGTCAACAAAAACGCTCGACAGACCGGGGTACCTATTTATGAACCGGAAGCCCAACATCTTGAGACCGGGAACGACATCAGGGTTGATCCTGAAGTTAAGCCCGAGGAGAATCGCATCTTCTTCGGGCGCCATAGACATAGACATGGATAAATGTGTAAGCGAGGGTGTCGTTCTGAGGAGACTGAGTAAATCAGCCTGCGCCCCAGTGGGAATGATGAAAGATGCGTCGATCGAAAGGTTGCTCAGGTTACCCGAGTGTAGAGAACTAGGAATCTGTATGTCAGGATGATGGTACGCCATACTCAGTATCTGGAGAGCAGGGAATTCAATGTGGGAAAGAACATGCACGATGCCCCCCTCCGAAAGGATATCGGAACTAGGACTCTCTACTTCCTCGTGAACGTGTAGCCTACGAAGCCCGTGATGGCAAAACGGCGAAGAAGGCAGGACAATATCAAAATCACAGTCGTAGTCGCACTGCAAAGACATGCTCCCCATATTCGGTGCGAGCTTCAAGATATCGATGTACGTGCTTGTCCAATCGTTCCCAGTGAACTGGGTGAGCTGCGGCCATGGCATACTCAGCTGTTCGACTGCGCTGCATACAGTATTTATGGACATGCTTCTGAGCAGTGGCGCATACTCGAAGGCATTAAATATGGGTTTGGAATGTGCGGCAAGCGGCATCGGCGGCTCATTCGTGAACTCCACACGAAGACGAGTGAGGCGGTGCAGAGATCCTCTGACGGGAGAGAAAGCGTGTAATGCTAGGTATGGAATAGCAATATGGAGGTCAATCCATCGCGGTACACTCGAAAAAAGGATAGGGATAAGAGGGTTCTTCGCTGAGAGCCCTTTCGTGCTGCGTATGGAAAGGGTAATATCGTGTGTCCCAGATCGCAGAATGTACATCTGAAGGTGATATAGACACGCCACTTCGTTCCGGTATCGGTCGAAATCCAGAGAAAGGAATGACCAGAGCTGAGATGTTGACAGCGCGATGCTTCTCCAGTCCCTGCAGACCCGCGAAAGAGCCAAAGGTGGAGATTTTCCGTCCAACGAATCCTTTCTCTCTGGCTTATCAATGTCCAAACATGCCACGAAAATTTCGCGTACGATATCCTCCGGAATGTTACGGATAGGGGATATAACTGTCTTCCAGGATTGAACCAAACGCTCGACACGTCTCTCCTCATCTAATAATCCATCGAGCACAGCACGTATTTGAGTTATCCGCTCCTTAATCCTAGACAAAAACGCGTGGCCGTCGCCGATAACGCTCTCTAGGTGAATTCGCTCGGACTGAAGAGGTGGATTATTTGATTTTAGCAATTCATCCATCCGCGTTACTGATAGGTCAAATGAGCGGAACGAAAGAGTGCCATCCAGTTGATTGTCGCCACATTTCTGGCAGGGAATAGAGGCGGCTGGCATCTAACACGATGATAAGAGGCCGGAAATAATGCTAGTTTAAAATTTTACCTTGTTTAGTGACTGTCAGTGGGTACGCCAAATTTGAATGGCGTGCTTGACGGCAATGTAACAGAATTTCAATGGAGGATGTGTGGCCAATGACGAGAGCAAGAGAGAAAGGACTGTTCCCACGCCACTGACGCGATTTCCCGGGCCGGTGTTCCAACCGTCTCTCATCAAAGTTCAAACGTTCAAGGGCCGTCTCTGTGAGTAACCACTAGCTCTTTCCCCCAAAATAATTCATGGAATAGTTACAACGACATTGCGTCACAACATTTCTGCATAAAAAGATCTGATTCATTTTCTGAGAAACTAACATCAGAACCACTTACCTGCTGTGTATTCTAGATTTACTGTTCTCTTTCATTAGGCATTTTTCTATGGGAGGATATTGTTAGGATCTAGCCCTTGCATCGTTGTCACTCGCAAGGGATCCTTGCTATTCTTCCTCCGCGGTACTTCGGAACGCATCAATCCCAGCAATACCATCATATTTCCTATTAAGCTAAAAGACGCCCCCAAACTCGATAGGCTGTTTCCAGTACACGTTCCTTGTTTCTTCTCACCTGATGTGTAGGATTCCATTTGGTATATTTTCACGAGATAGAGTTACATAATTATCTCCTTTCATTTTAAAGCTCTTCTCCTGCTGCAGCGGTTAGACCTCTACACCACGTATGCTTCTAAGCGTCTACCGCCTTTCCCGCTCTCAATTCAATCCCTTTCTCCAGGTCGTCGGTCTCATCGAAGCCTCGTGCCATGCATTGAAAATCTGCCCAAGGTCACCGTAGCGATCATAGAGCTTCTCGAAGTACAGAACAATGGTATATCTGTAGGCTTCGGCCATCAGCGTTTATCGCAGCCGTCTTGTTTGTTGAAGGAGTATGGTGCTCTAGGAACACCGTTGGAATGCGCTAGTCAGAATACTGAGCGACGTGTCTGTGATTATAGATAACATGGAGAGGCACAGGTGGATGCTGGGAGAGCGAGCGAGCTGTCGGTTGAAGACGAAGGACACCGGTTATCAAGAACAATACAACGTAAATATCAGTAGTACAAGGCTGTGGAACATAGGATGATAAATTTAAATTTTATTACACAGTGGTGGCCTTTAAAATTTACCTATCGACTCGTGGTTTCGATCAGAATATTTCCCCTTTCAACGTCATCTTACACCCCACTCTGCAGCCTACGAGTAATTAGGATATCTTGTAGCCATGTAGACATGTCAAAATTAGAGCGACTCATTTGCGAAGCACCCTGTTGTTCTCAATTATTCGTTCATCTCTGTGCCGTTATGATATCCAGAAGAGAGATGACAGCGAGTCCCGCTACGTACTTAAGACGACCAGTTATAGGTTTATGCAACTGTGTACAAATTGAAACCGTGTATCCCGCTGTATACCGTTCTACGCGATACTCATCTTCGTGGCCTTAGCGCTAGCACTTACACGCCTGTAATCTGATTATCAGCGTTCAATTTAGCTTGCAACTTATTCACCTCACCGTACCATCTTCTTATGAAGGGTGGTATAGGCTCACATCGATACGATATCTCTATTTTTGTGTCAATTTACCACATAGAAAGCCAGCGAAAATATTACTGTAACACCTAAATGGCGTGGAAGAAACGAAACCATGACGAAGAATCAGGAATATGCTTGCACCGCCACCATCACTCGATCATGGAGCATCATCATCATTATCTTCTTTTTGCCGTTATACAATGAACCCGGGAAGCGTGCTTTTTCGGGATGCGGATCACAAAATCTTCCTCCGGTTGACGTGCCGCGGCTTGAGCCATCACCGGCACCTCCAACAGGCAATGTATCTGCGTAATCTTCAAAAGGCAGTCACTTGTTACATGGATCTACAGTATAGCAGTTTGAGCTACATCACGAAAGAAGTAGGTGTGAAAGCATTACCAAAAAGTCTATCTTAAGATCATCTACGCGCTTCCTGTATGCCTGAATAGCATCTCGGTACTTATCGACGCTGAAGACGCCTTTCATGCCACGGTGCTTCGCTGAAGATCTTTCATATCTTGCGCCATGGTTTGGAGATACCTGCGATGCGACCATTAGCTGTAGAGCTCTGATAGCCAACGAAAAAGAGACCCCACCCTTCCATCTCTCCGAAAATGTCTATAAAACACGAAACTCCCTGCTCTCCCTTCAAACGAACAAGCGTATCGGTGACGATAATCGTGTTCGCAATGCTCTCATAGAGCTCTTTCGCATCTTCCTTGTTCTTTCCCATTTGCTAGAGCCATAGTGTAAGCAACAGCATCCGTAGGGGCGAGATACACGAACCTGAAGTAACTCAAAGATGATCACAGCGGCCTTGGCAACACTCTCCACGTATGGGACATTGTCACCGACAGCTTCGGCGAGACGTGCAACTTGGAGGCATACATCGAGGACGGGCATGGTGGTAGTTAGTGGTAGGAAGCGTGCTGTAGAGGGCGATGCAGAAGCGCGCGCCAAACTCGCAGTGTTCTGGAAACCTAGAAAAAGTGCTGTAAAATCTGATAAGATAAGTGAGAACGTAATCGTAATAGATACATACCGAGATCAAACTCCCAAAACAAGTGGATAAGGAATCAAAAGGCGAACGGTGATTTACCACGCCTCTCGATTTTGTAGATTCGGTTTTCGCGATATTGACGAGCATACAGGCGCTTCTTCCTCTCACGCCTTTGCTTGAGGCCATCGTCACCGTGTCAAAGCGAACCACTGACTGTGGAATGACGCTTACTGGCAATAATCATGACGACATGTTGGCGGAAAGGAACCTAAGAAAGACAAGGGAAATCAATCGAAGATCCTAATAAAGAACACGATGAGTCTCACTCCAGGCGAACATGTCGGGATAGAAAACGCCAGAAAGTAGGATCACTTATCTCTTCCCAGATGCCTTGCTAACGAAGTCAAATAGTGACAAGTCTTCAGCCAGCAGTCGGCGCACCCGGAGTATGGATAACTGGTGCATATATCCAACTGGACGAGCAAAGCTAGGCACCATGACCGAAAAGAAACATTGCTCTCTCGGTCTTTCCTTTTCAGTTTCGGACCATCTTCTTAGCACCACATCAAGCCGTCTGCTTCAAGTTGTAATTTCCTAAACTTGACGGAGTCCGGGAGGTCTTCGAAAGAGACTATAGACCTTTCAGCTTCTTTCTCGTGGTAGCGTCAGCATGACGAGCAAACAGCAGGCGTAGGACCGAGGATGACTGGATTGTCGACATGTAAGGAAGCAAGAAAGCGCATGACAGCCGGAATCCGGAAAGGGATAAATGTTCACACACCATCGACGCGATTTCTTGTCGGGCCGGATAGGCCTTTGATCCCGCGTCAACATCAACATCTTCATGCCAACTTCTGGCTATGATTCGTACAACAATTATTTTCGGCATGATCTGTCTCGACTTGTATGTTTTCTTCCCATAGACACATCTTTCCGGTAAATTGGCCCTTTACATCGCATGAAACGACGGTCTGAGTCATCGCTACTCGAAAGGCAATCGAAAGGCGACCTAGAACGCAAATGCAGCCAATATCACTACTCCAGCTCTAAGGATTATAGAATACATGTGGAATGTATCGGTAGTCAGATCAGCTTCTTGCTACCCTTTCACACTCCATTTGAAAGACGTGTTCTGAAAAATCATAGCGTTTTTGTAGGTCTTGCGGAACAAGTGCCCATCTGTAGCCCCAGATGCAAGCGTATTCCTGAGTATAAGTTCTTCGTACAATTCTTGTAAGCTTCAGTATTTGCTCCAAATTTACACTTCCTCATCAATCATCATTTCAGCTTAGAATTCAAGTGATAACGTTGAAATACCCTCAGTGTGCGTAGCGCTTCTGATCCAGTTAGGTTCAATATTTCAAAGAGATCTAAAATAAAATGAGGCCAAGCTTAGCCCCTTCCACTTCACAGGAGTGACACCCGGCCCTAAATAGCAGTCATTTGTTGGAGTCGATTTGAATTACCCCTGTCCATCTTCTCTGCAGCGACCAACAAGAAAAAAAGATAAAATTGCGAAACTGGCATTATTTCAAGCTTCTTATCACAGGCGTAGATGCCAGACTCTTTTCCCTGCCAGAAATGCGGCCACAATCAATCGGATGGCACTCTTTCGTTCCGCTCACTTCACCTATCAGCAACGCGAATGGACCAATTGCTAAAATCAAATAATCCACCTCTTCAGCCCGAGCGCATTCACCTGGAGAATCTTATCGGCGATAGCCATGTATTTTTGTCTGGGCTAAAGGATCAGATAACTCAAACACGTGCTGTGCTTGAGGGATTATTAGATGAGGAGAGGCGCGTCGAGCGTTTGGTTCAATCCTGCAAGACAATTCTATCCCCTATTCGTAACATTCCCGAGGACATCGTACACCGAATTCTTGTGACGTGTTTGGACATTGATAAGCCAGAGAGAAAGGACTCTTTGGATGGGAAGTCTCCACCTTTGGTTCTTTCGCAGGTCTGCAGGGACTGGAGGAGTGTCACGCTGTCTACATCTCAGTTCTGGTCGTCCCTTTCTCTGGATTTCGACCGATACCGAAACGAAGTGGCGTGTCTACATCGCCTTCAGATGTACATTCTGCGATCTGGGACACACGATATTACCCTTTCCATACACAGCACAAAAGGGCTCTCAACGAAGAACCCTGTTACCCCTATCCTTTTTTCGAGCGCAGCACGATGGGTTGACCTCCATATCGCCATTCCGTATTTATCATTACACGCTTTGTCTGCCGTCAGAGGATCTCTGTACCGCCTCACTTGTCTTCGTGTGGAGTTCACGACTGAACCGCGGATGCCGCTCTCCCCACCTTCTAAACCCATATTCAAAGCCTTCGAGTATGCGCCACTGCTCCGAAGCGTCTCCATCAATAGTGTATGCAGTGCGGTCGAACAGCTGAGTATGCCATGGCCGCAGCTCACCCAGTACACTGGGAACGACTGGACGAGCACATACATCGAGATTATAAAGCTCGCACCGGATATGGCGAGCATGTCTTTGCAATGTGACGATGACTGTGGTTTTGATATTGTCCTTCCTTCTTTACCGTTTCTCCATCACGGGCTTCGTTGGCTTCACGTTTATGAGGAGGCAAAGAAACCTAGGTCCGAGATCCATTCAGAGGGGGGTATCATTCATGTTCTTTCACATGTAGAATTACCTGCTCTAGAGTCCCTGAGTATGGCGTACCGGCACCCAAACATACGGATTCCTAGTTCTCTGCACTTGGGTAACCTGAGCAGCCTTTCGATCGACGCATCTTTCATCATTCCCACTGGGGCGCAGGCTGATTTACTCAGTCTCCTCAGAACGACACCATCGCTGTCGCATTGATCCATGTCTATGTCCATGGCCCCCGAGGAGGATGTGATTCTCCTCGGGCTTAACATTAGCATCAATCCTGACGTCGTTCCCGCTCTGAAGTCGTTGGCATTCCGTTTCATAAATGAACACCCCACTCTGTCGAGCGTTTTTGCTGATATGGTTGAGTCTAGGAGACCTGGGTTGGAGAGTCTTCGTTTATCGGTGCCGCTTGTCATGCTGCCACTACCAAGTGCGCTGGTTGACCGTTGGGCTAGGACTTACGATACAGGCTTTGTTACATATGGCATAGAGTGAGTAGGATTTTTTACTTAGCAAGTCAATAATATTTGGTACGTCGAAATCAATAGTGATATGCGCATTAAGTATGGCTTGGAACCCTGAGAGATAACCTTCTCCTTGCTACGTTGGCAGGTCGTCCTGCGCTTCCACGTGCGTGTAACTTCTACCGAGAGTGTGAGTAAAGGGTGGAATATAGTGAACCAAGCGATTCGCTGGCGCTTTATGGGATTCTAAACAATGGAAGGCGATCCATGGGAAAACCTGTAGCGCACTTATGTTAAGAATCAGGGTATTTCGAGCTAATACACAAAGTAATGAGTACTCGAGTAAAACCCAAGTCGTGAGCGAGGATGTCTGTAAGCCGAGTTCCAACCACCAAGAGGGATCCGTAAGGGTGCTAACAAGCGCTAGGCGTAGTTAACGGGGCGTCAGCAAGCGCTAGGCGTAACTAACAGGGTTTCCGAAAAGCGCTAGGCATAGTCGGGAAGCAATTGATTGGCAAGCGCTTGGCGTAACCGATCAGAGATGCTTAGTTCACACAGTTAAGTGGACTTCGAAGATGAGTAAAAGTAGCTTAAGAGATTCTAATACAATGGTAAAGACAATATTTATATCCTACTAGTAAGGCATTGAGTCATTATAATTCTACAATGTTCCATAGTATTCTAGTATTAGCAAGAAGAATAGAGAAAGTAAAAGAAAATAAGAGAAGATACCGATAGGCCGAGGTCAAGACCGAGAAGGCCGAGAGCAGGCATGTGTTGACTCATGCTCAAATCGGAAAAGTGCATGAGATCCATAACAACTTAGAAGTTGTGCCTATCTGGCCATCGGGAGTCGGTACGTTCGATTGGTAAAGTATCGTGAGACTCGACTGGGCGTACCGTAAAACAATCAGATACGCTCGATAGAACAAGACAGCGAAGAAACTGACGTCGCTTTCTCAAAACACGATAACATGATTATCGACAGCAAGAGCAGTCACCCACTGCACTGCACGTTTGATGATTCCTAAAGCCAGAAATCAGATGAGTAGCTCAAATCCCACGTCCTG
The DNA here is from genome assembly GCF_030435595.1 of Desarmillaria tabescens. Taxonomy (NCBI): domain Eukaryota; kingdom Fungi; phylum Basidiomycota; class Agaricomycetes; order Agaricales; family Physalacriaceae; genus Desarmillaria; species Desarmillaria tabescens. Next base: position 10,075 of record NW_026848445.1, read on the forward strand.
CAGTCCCTGGTACTCTCCAGTCCCTTGGGAGAAACTCGGAAAACCCCAGTTTAGTGTGGTCATGCCTTGGTTAACCACCATGTGAATACTTGTTCTTCCAGCTAACGTCGCTCTTCGCTGCTGAACAAACGAAACTCAGGCTGATGTCATAATAGCAACAGCGTCTTGTTCAGGCATCTCCGTTCCGTGAGTTAATAAATGATGTATCAAGAACTATGTAGATCGATAAGCCTATTATGATAAAAAATGAGATGTATTTACAGGAAAGCGCGCAATAACAACAGTAAATGTCTGTTTCGAATGACATCCCAGCCATGCAAGGACACGACACTGCTTTACGGTTGTCGTTTCAGCTACTGTAATCAACTGACCTGTAGCTGATGAGAAGGTAAGGTACCTAAAGAAGGAGAATTCAGGAAGGAACGCGTCGGTACTGGACAGTGGAAGATGATCCTAGGAGACTTGCGAACTTCCAGAAGGGCAAAAATGTAAGTAGCCCACCGCGAGGGTCGAACTCGCAGCCTTCAGATTTGCTTAAACCGCCGAGCTTATTAAGAGTCTGACGCTCTATCCGATTGAGCTAGGCGGGCTTCCGCATTGGTGCATCACAGGAGGCTAGCTGCAGGAGTGGGACCACCTCACAGAATCATTATGCAACGCGTGCAGTGGAATTCTTGATATCGACATTCGGTCATCGCTTGACGAGGCATGATGTGTCCCTGACGCAAGGCTACATTCTCTCAACGGATACTGGATGTCTGGTAAACAAAAAGCATAATAAGGACGACTAGCTCACAAGGCGACTGTCTTATTATTTCTATTCCATCATTCTTGAATCGCCGCGGCGTTGTAGGAGATTGAAGAGGGTGTCTGGTCCGCTACTGGGGCTGCAAGGTTAGAACGAGTAGGATCTGCAAGTTCGGTACAGCGACGGGACTAACGAGAGTAGCGCAGAACTGCAGCCTAGGTAGTGATGGTATCAAGCTGAAGAACTTTTGCCGCGGCCCGGACCTGCTGCATGGAATTTGCTTACGGACTTTGAAATCTGCCACCGGCATTTTATCGGCACAAAAAGTACGTTCGGTTCTTCAATTCAACTGAAGTTCTGTTACGTACCTGCTATTACTTCCTCCACCCACCTCAAAGCGTCAAGCTCAAGGCTTGAGGTCAATCGAGAAAAATTCAGCGTGGATAAGTACGGTTTCGTTGCTTCGCCCTTTTACGTGTTTCATGCATGATCTATTCGCTACCATCTGGCATTTAATTGTCCTGTCTTGGATTCACAGTTCAGAATACTCGCCACTATTGCCGAATACATGCCATGGTCCATCTGTAACGTCTAGCTGAAACATTAAGCAAGCTTTCAATAGCAAGCAGCACTCTTGTCCAACAGTAAAAACTCGCAGGCGTTTCGACACGGATCCTTTCCTGCTAACTTCTGTCTGATACCCTTAACTCAGCTTTACCCACCATTCTCTGTCGAATTTCCGGTTATATTTCTCTGTAGAGCAAGCTTAGCAAATAATCATATATCATTCCACAATGAAATCGACGGAGAGAATGGCCTATGCTCGTCCATGCGCATATACTGCTAGGCCTGTCAGTCTACCCCGGTTCTGCAGACGTTTCATGGCCCCGTTCCATTCTTGCTATCGTCGTCCTTCCAGCCGTTCATATATCCCAGCCCTATCTTCTTATGGACTTCTACTTTCAATAGCACGCACCACTGCCATCCGTCAGTACGGTTAGTGATAATTCATATGCTATAAAATATCCTGACTAATACTTATCAGGCTCCATAGCATGGGAAAGCACTTACTCGTAAGAGAAGCAGCGCCACCATGCCTTGCGTCAAATCCTATAGCTCGTCTCGTCCTCTGATTAGCACTTTCCTCTCAAGTATAAAAACCACCGTGTCACCAAGCCTTCTATCATCTTAAACTCTTTTCTCACTCAAAGATGCTTTCAGCCTTTTTCATGCTCTCTTCGCTAATAGTTTCCGGGATTTCAGGCGCCATCGACATCCCTCGTAGGCCCGTATCCCTTCCCATTGCGAGGAAATTCAACTTCAATGGCACAAGCTCTATTGTAGAACGAGATCGGGCTCGAGCGGCTACCCTTCGATCTCGTGCGAATGGAGTCAGCCGGGATTTGGCTGGACGCGCTATCATCAATGAGGATGTGGATAATGCTGCAGTTATCTATACCGCTTCTATCGGTGTTGGTAGCCCTCCAACATTCTGTGCATGTTTTCCTTTTCGTCACGAACTCATTGATGCGCTAACTCTACATTACACTAGACAACTTGATTGTCGACACCGGCAGTTCGAATACTTGGGTCGGTGCAGATAAAATGTACGTGCGTACGCGCACCAGCAAAGATACCTTTGATGTAGTGGTAGGTGGTCTCGTACTAGTCATTTTATTCAGTCTTCTGATAATATCCACGCAGTCCGTTTCCTATGGCTCCGGATCATTCATTGGCAAATAATTAATTCTACGTCCCCATTGTCTCTACTAATCATGTTTCGTCCAGGGTGGGAATGCATAGACCAAGTTACTATCACGCCAAACTTGACCATTAAGTCGCAGTCAATCGGCGCGGCTTTCTTGTCTTCCGGGTACGAATCTTGGACCTTGACGTTCACAAGTATATATTGATTCTAAAATAGCTTTAACGGCACCGATGGTATCCTCGGGTAAGTCATGGATCGGCCATTGCATGCTTCCAATCTCTCTAAAGAATTTGCAAATGATCACAGAATTGGTCCCATCGATCTCACTCTTGGTAAGCGGTTCATTTGTGTCATCTCCGAGCCTAAGTTTGTCCTAGGAACCCTGTATTTCGATAACGACGCACTCATACCCACTGTCACCGATAATCTCTATAACCAAAGATTAATTATGGACAATGCAATTGGTGTGTACTTTGCACCTACGACTGATGATGAGGTCACCAATGGAGAGCTTTCTTGGGGTACGTATCTAAGGTTTTAGAACGTTCTTTTTTCCGTCTTATACTGATTCCGAGTCTGATCTAGGAGGTCCGGACAACTCCAAAATAAGGGGGGAAATTAGCTATGCGTACGCTCTTCATCTCTGATGAGACCCTGGGCTCCATGTTGACCACGTTACAACAGCCCACTTATGAACACCTCCCCGGCAAGTAAATACTGGGGTATCGACGAATCTATCACCTATGGAGCCGAAGTGCCCATCCTATCTTCTACCGCTGGTGTTGTAGATACTGGTAAGTGTTTCTCAGATTGGATCTCTAGTCGTACTCTGATTGAGCTGAGCTAGGGACGACCTTCATTTATATCGCTTCCGATGCATTCAAAAGGTACCAGTCGGCCACTGGTGCAACCGTGGACAATACCACGGGTCTTCTCTGCATCACTTCGTCTCAATACTCCAACCTTTCAAGTCTTTACTTCAACATTAACGGTGTAAGTCTTATTCATTGATCTAGATGGACTACGACTAATACTGCGCTCAGAAATCATATGAGCTCACGCCCAATGCTCAAATCTGGCCTCGTTCACTGAATACGGCCATCGGAGGCAGTCCCAACGACACATATCTCATCGTTAACGATATTGGCCACAATTCTGGACAAGGTCTCGATTTCATCAACGGCTATACGTTCTTGGAACGTTACTACACAATTTATGATACCGCAAACTCGAGGATCGGGTTTGCTGCAACGTCGACAACTAATGCTACTACGAATTAGTTGTCAGAGAGTGTTGAGTCAAGATCTCTTAGCAGCGCATGTTTTTAGGAATCTTACATACAATCCCAATTTTTTATCAGTTTTTCGGTGGCAGGCTTGATACAATGTGTGCTGCTTTCCACAATTAATCGTAGAACTGGGAACCAGGACTCACCAATGACGTGATTTCATCCATGTTACGCGCCACGCCTTGGACGGTGGATTTTAATCTCTCCTTAATACTGGGTCCTACTGGATAGCCTAGATAACTCTTAATACAATTACGCCGACAAATTTCCCGAGGAAAAGATCCACTATTCTACTCCATACACGACAAGTCCGTCGTCACATATATCCTTCCAACGCCCAACCACATCAGGATCAAGTGATTCCATAGCGAACGGTGCAGAAAGTCGAAGACATTGCAGCGCAGTACAATTAGACGCAGGATATCTTCGGGAATGAACCATATCAATGAAAGAAGGATCGAGATGAGGCTTCTCATTTAGGAACTGAATAGTGAGAGAAGTGAGACTGGGGACAACGCCCGGGTTGATATTCGCATTGAGCCCAAAAAGAATCCCATCGCATTCACTCCCTTCAGGCATCAATGGACATGGTATCAATAAACTGGAAAGGCATGACGTCGTTTTGAGAAGACTGAACAGATTAGCTTGCGCTTCAGCAGAAAGAACGAGCTGCGCGTCGATACGCAGGGACTTCAAGCTGCCAACTGTCAAGCCCTGTAGTGAACTAGGAATTTGGATGGAGGCATTCCCGTAGGTCATCCTCAGAGATTTCAGCATAGGAAATTCTATACAAGAAAGAAAACAGGTAATCCCCCCTTCTAAAATTGCCCCTCTATCAGACTCGTTGGCATCGTGTACATGAAGTATACGGAGACGTCGATGAGATAACGAAGGAGGATGTGTAAAGGCAGGCCCCGAAAATCATATTGCAACGAGACGCTCTCCATATTCGGCGCAAGCCTCAAGATATCAATATACTCGCTTCTATAGTCATCCCCGGTATACCTCGTGAGCTGAGACCACGCTAGGTTTATCTGTTTAACTGCTTGGCACAGGTTCTTTAAGAACTCGCGGAGCCGCAGGCCGAACGGATGGTGACACCCAGGTCGACTGTTCATCCGCAAATGAGCCCAGCCTTGTTGGCTTTTTGTGATGAAAGATGGAACATAAGAGGGTGTGTTTTCTAGGAGTAGCACTAGTTTTGTACGATTTCCAGACCGGTCGGAATTGTGGTTCAAAAGCAGGATGGTAAGCGAGGACGGAAGCTTGAAGCACAGCTAGGAAGACTTCTTCCCTAGAAAAGACGTCGGGATTGCAACCGAGAGTAAGCTCTCAAAGGTACAAAACTGATATGTACATAATCCCAAATTGATGTACACGAAACCTTAACCCTAAGAAAAGTAAGGTTAGGTTTACATTCAATATCCGGAGGGGGGATATACCATATATAAAGGGTACCCATCCTTCCCCAGGCCCCCATATCTCTCCCTCAAACTACCATCATCGCCTACTCTCACCTTTCCCTAACCCCTTCCGCCTACGTTTGCACTTATTCAAGCAAACCAAAGTCCCTCTATTCATCTGTAAGGCTTTCTTCTGCTATTTGGTCCATGAATGACGGCGACACGAAGACAATGCGCAACCGACGAGAAAACGTGGTGGCCGTGGCTACACAGCAGGGTAGCGTGGAGCTCCCCGAACTGTATTCATCACCAGCGACGGCGTTCTACACCCCGTCGAGGGCGTCTCTCGTTATTCCTGTCTATGGCAATGAGCAGCTGACCACGACGGTCCCTACACGCCGCCATTATATACCCACTCCCGACGCGTCTTATACGGGATCTGTACACGGATATGTCGCGCCATCCCCGCCACCCGCTCTGGGTAAGCCACGCCATCGTCACATCCCGCTGCCACCCCAGACAGGGAGTAATATCCCGATAATGTTACATCCACTGCTACGGCCAAGCCATGGAGAAATGTTGATGGAGCTCGACTTTGCTGCTCAGAGTCTGTCGGGCGTACGCGTTCTTGGCCATGACGGCTGCGTGAAAGAAGCAGCGACCAACCCGCCTCTTCCGTCACTGGCTATCGTCCACCAGATGCTTCCGTGGCCAGTAGTCATTCAGAGGTCGGGTGATCGAGAGTGGGTTACAGTTGCCGATGTTGTCGAGACACTATGGCATGCTCTCCACATACGCGACCCCATAACGCCATCGTCGTCGCTGTCGCACCTCGAAAATCAGAATAGTGCGCCTTTTGCTATTTGCGGGATGTCGGGTTGCGTGGAGCGAGGGATTGTCCACCAGCCTAGACTGGCATATCTGAAGGGAAAGACACGGTTCACGGGACTCCGCCCCATTGAAGGTGAGACCTGGGAGCTGCTCGTCGTGTAGGGCGCGCCGGTCGCACCTATGTAGGTACGGAATATTTATTCAATGTAGCCGCAGACTCTACGTATGCACTACAAGCATGTATCAGCTACGCTCAACAGACAAAGACAACGCACTACCTCTGGATGATATTGTTTCGTCTGTGGGCCCAGCGCATGAGAGGGCGGTGGTCGTCGACGTCGAGAGTAACAATGCTCAGCTGCAAGTGCTCAGTAACCCTAACCCTATGATAAATAGGGTCAGGGTTACAGAACACCGCAAACTCTAATTGATCAGTCCTCAAGTTACTCGTATACCCTTGCATGTCCCGGTTGACGACGGTCCTGCAAAAAGTGCCCTGTCGACATGCCTCTCTGCTGTACTGGCGAGCGAACATGACAATACCGTCTTGCAGCAAAAAGGAAGGCTATGGCTGGGAATCGCAATCACAACGCCCTGTCGTCCCAGTCACGTCGAGCCCAAAGTTAAAGTGTTCTGCTTCAGCTGCAGGGAGTTGTCAGCCTCATGATGATGAAAGATAGCAAATACCTACAAGACATCTAATCCAAGATGAGACACTGCCACGGTCAATATCTGACATCAGACGTGATGTCCCGAGTCAACGACATTTCAGTTCCATCTTTGACTCGACTTCCCCCAGTGGTCACATTAGCCATCCAGGAACATCCTTTCCTAGACGTCTTCCTGTTCTCTGATTACCAATGATGGCCCACAAGCAATTCAGGCAAAGAGTGCGATGGAGAGAATTTGGATGCTGAAGAAGCGATTGTAGCGGTTGGAGAAAGAGATGGTGGCAACGAGTACGAGAAAAGAAAAGAAGAAAAAAGATCTGGAGCTCGGCGCTGAGGGGACGAGTTCGAGTTTCTGAAAGGACCCAATGGCTTGGAAGATGCATGGTCATTGGTATCTCTTCCCATGTGGTGAACGCATTTGAAGTCGTTCGAGAGGACAGAGACATTCCGCAACAGAAAAGAACGACAATTAGGCTTTATTTGAGGCCGACGAGACCGACTCCGCACATTCAAGTTGACATAGAAAAATCTGATTCTTTGCCACTTGCACAACAGCAGATACGATGGGCGCCGCTCCGTATGTATTTTGATGTGTCGGGATGGATACAAGGACAAAGAGCTGACGTGGAGAACGCGGGCCGAATTTGACGGCAGAAAAACAACTCAATTGTATCAAGAGCAGTTCCACGTCACGCTTTCCCACTGAAAGACATCATGATATACACCCTACAGACGGGCATCTCAGGCCGTAAGATTGAGCAGGCTACAAAAGTGCGACTATCAGAGCCCAAATACTTTATACCAACAGCCGATACTCACTTTACTTGACTGTGACATGAGCACATCCTCACAGAGCGTTTCCTACACTGCGATGGTGACCAAGGCTGCCACGCGAGGCGCCTTTCGCCTACCAATGACGACACATCCTAACCAAAGCTTCATTGCAATAGCGATATCTTTAGCTATCGGCATGTTTATCGTCACCGCCTTGTTGGCATTGAAGTTGCAAGAGCTGAGGACTAGGGTGGGACGTCGAAAATTGGCGGGGGATGGCCACGATGTGCTCCTTGAGGAATCCAGTGATGTGACCACGTATGACAACGAGAATAAAGCGCAGCTGGGTGCCGTTGTGGGACTAACACTTGCCGAAGAGGTGCAAGTGGGCGACGTCGCTCTGATGGATAACCCCGAGTCCGAAGGGATGAATGAGCTGCCGATCAAAGAAACAGGAAACCATTCGTCGGGAAAGACGTAACCCCTGGTAGGATACTATCGTGTGAACAGACAGATGAGCGCTAAATTCGCTGTACAGCCTTGAAAACTCCGTACCCGCTGGTGTTTCCGCCAAAAATCCCCCTTCATTATCTCTCCTTCGACTCTTTCGTTATCTGTATTGTATCTGATAGGTTATAACTGGGCTCTTCGCCTTGCACTAGAATACCTGTTAGATATATATCGGATAAGTTCACGGAAAAGGCTGACCTATATTATCATCTTGGCCATCCGACTTCGCAAGGATCGTCGCAGTGTCAGATATTCAGTCTGATCGTGACCAAATGACAAGATTGTAAATGCACCGAAACGATAACAAGATGTCCATACAGTGCAGAGTTCTCCATCCCCATCCAGTCCACCATTTATTCATCCCCGCATCGCCGTGGTGTATTGGAGCGAGATTGTGAAAGATGGCCAATGATCGGTTGTTGCTTCGCCTTGTTGGTACCGACCGAGTGCTATATAGCTCTTGTAGAAGGCTGTTTAGTCAGAGGTTCGATAAGAGAGCTACCGAGACCTACTCACCAGGCATTGATGGTCAGTCATACTCTGCAGAGCAAGTCGTAGACCAGAAAGTGATGGTGGTGGTAAAAATCAACAACTCGTACCGAAAGGCCGATCTGTTTTCGGACTTTGAAATATTCTGTCGGCATTTCTCGGCAATAGCAAGTATTGGATCCAATCAAGGTATTCTTTCAAGTACTTCCACTTCTCCTAAGAAATCTAGTCCTGAATGTAGCTGTACCCAGTATAACAACTATTGACTGTTGGTTGACCACAAGGACCCGGATTCTTCCCTTCGTTTCTAATACCAACTCCTCTCAAGAGAAAATGGCAGGCTTACTACCAAAAACCGTTGATTCCACACCGTTCGTACCCCCTGAAATCTGAGATAAGTCTTGTAGCTTGAACTGTCAACGTCCAAGCTGCAATATCGAGGTTTCCAAGGTAAGTTTGCGTGAAGGAAGAAGCTGAGGGCGATGTAAGCTGAAGACTCATGTTGGGTGTATGACTTTCTGTCATACCAGCGACTCAGAGGCATATGGAGCAAACTAATGGTACTATTAATTATCGTGTTTTGTATCTGAATACTTGCCCAATCCCTGATAATATGTACTACATAGGATTCATGGAGAATTCAGCATAGCAGGTGTGAACTTTTATTGGGACCACGCCTTCTAAATTCCGATCCGAGCCCGAAGTACGAGGTAGAGCAAGGCATCAGCGTCTTTTTCATACTCAGTCGACTCATCTAATGATCCATGAAAACTGAATGAAACGTTACGACATCGGAGGATATCACTTCGCGAACCTGTTGTCTTTGCGGAACATATTGACGCCGGAACAGGCACAGATTACCATGACAAACAAATGCAGTTGTTACAATGAGCTAACTACAATAATACAGATCACACCGATTGGTGTAGGATATGCAAAATAAATATATGTACAAAGTGAACAATGAAAAGCAACATGCTAAGATATGTATGCGGTATGATATCGAGAGCGGATGCATAGTAACGGACAACGATTATAACGATGATGGAAATGTGGGCAAATGATCTGATGATGAAGGAGCTCATAAGCGATGGCAAAAACAAAAAGGAAGAAGAGAAGGATAACTCACATGATTCTTATCGCATTTCTTTATCTAGTCCCGAGGGGGCACTCGTTTTTAAAAGATAGTATTCTGGTGACAGAATTATATATCGAAGAACGGATACTAGGAGATAACTTAGGGCCCGTTCGTGTGCACCCGTTTGGACTTAGCCAGAGGGCTCTGTTAAAGCTAAGAAAGTCGGTCACAAACTCCGGAGGCTAGGACTTGACACCGGCGCCCTTTACGAGCGTCACAAGATCGGGATAATTCAGATGAATGCGGCGGATGATATCCGAATGACCGAATGATGTCAAGTGATCGTACACAATAACGGTAGTGTTCTCCCAAATTTGTGTTGATCTGTCTGGGTATTCAATTCCATTCGCAGGCGTGCTATATTTTCCAGTCTTGTTGGAAATGCCGTTGTTGTTGTGTATAGTGAGCGGGAGCGTGGGCAGAGGGAGCGCAGCATCCGTGACAATGGAGTGACATGCTGAGAAATCCCAGTTAAACAGACTTAAACGGCCAGTTTAAAATTTGGCTGAGAAATGGATCTAGCCGGGTGCACACGAACGGTCCGATCCTCTTTCTCAACATCGCCAGTTTCTTCGGTGTAACCGTTTCCCGATATATATTTCTGTCAGTATATATCGGGAAATGGATACTAGGATCTAAGGGATTCCAGCAGCCCGGATAAGACGCTAAACCATTCCGGGTCAAGGCCGGCAAGTTGGCAGTTCGAGTGCCAGAGTTGTGAAGTACAGAATTCGATTAAACGGCCATGGCTGATATAGATGCATAAGTCCTGGTTCATGGCTCTTCAAATGAAAGTTTTCACAGAATGTGACTGCCAAGATCTCAGATTGATGGCGGAGAGTAGATAACTTGAAGGAATTCCTATCATACAAAGCAGAAATGTTCTACAAAGTTAATATAGAAACTTCAAAAATCGCTGAAGGTTAAGGATGCGCTAGTAAGAGGATGAGTTTTCTGGGAGCAGTATCAGGTTTCTACGATATCGAAGAATTTTGAATCTGGACCGTCGGATTCATGGTTCCAAAGTAGGGCGGTGAGCAAGGACGGAAGCTTTTGAAGCACAACTCAAGAAGACTTCCCTAGAAAAAGCGTCGAGATTACAACCAAGAGCAAGCTCTCAAAGGTAATAAACTGATATGTACACGATTCTAAATTGATGCACATGAAACCTTAACCCTAAGAAAAGTGAGGTTTACTTTCAATGTTTGGAGGGGGTACATACCATATATAAAGCAGCCCCATTCTTACCCAGGCCCCCACACCTCTCCCTCAAATCACTACCATCTCTCGCTCTCATACCACCCTCCTCCTTCATTTGCACTCATTCAAGCAAACTAAAGTCCCTCTATTGATCTGTAAGGCTTTTTTCTGCTATTCAGTCCATGAATGACGGCGACGCAAAGATGATGAACGTCCGACGAGAAACCGCGGCGACAATGCATACACAGCAGGGTAGCATAGAACTCCCCGAACTGTATTCATCACCAGCGACGGCGTTCTACACCCCGTCGAGGGCACCGCTCGTTATTCCTGTCTATAGCAACGAGCAGCTGACCACGACGGTCCCTGCTCGCCGCCACTATGAAGGCAGTCCCGACGAGTCACATAGTACGGGAACTGTATACCAATATATCGCATCCCCGCCACCCGCTCTGGGTAAACTACGCCATCATTACATCCCGCTGCCATCCCAGACAGGGATCGATATTCCGATAGTGTTACATCCATTGTTACGGCCAACTTGCCATGAAGAAATGTTGATGGAACTCGACTTTGCTGCTCAGAGTCTGTCGGGCGTACGCGTTCTCGGCCATGAGGGCTGCGTGAACGGGGCAGCAACCAGCCCCCCTCTTCCGTCACTGGCTATTGTCCACCCAAAGCTTCCGTGGCCAGTAGTCATTCAGAGATCAGGTGATCGAGAGTGGGTGACGGTCGCCGATGTTGTCGAGACATTATGGCATGCAATGCACATACGCGACCCCATAACGCCGCCGTCGCCGTCGTCGCTGTCGCTCCTCAAAAATCAGAACAATGAGCGATTGACCGGTAGCGGGATGTCGGGTTGTACAGAGCGAGAGGTTGTCCTCCTGCCCAGATTGGCATATCTGAAGGGAAAGACACGGTTTATGGGACTCCACGCCATTGAAGGCGACACCTGGGAACTGCTCGTCGCGTAAAGCGCGCCTATGTAGGTTTGGAATATTTATTCAATGTAACTGTACAGACTCGGCCGTATGCACTACAAACATGTATCAGTTACGTTTAACAGATAAAGACAATGGACTAAAAAAAACAATGCATTTTCATTTGTGAGTGCCAGTGCATGAAAGGGCGGTCGCAGTCGACTTCGAGAGTACCAGACTTGGTTAGCGTCGATTCCACATCGTTCGTATCCCTGAAACCAGAGCTAAGTCTTGAACTGTCGACGTTCAGGCTGCAATATAAAATCACCCGGTCTGTTCAATTTCATTACCGAAATCACAGCTTGTCAGGTGGAAAGAAGCTCAGGCTCAACGATGAAAAGACCAACGACTCCAGACCAACCAGTTTACTCTAATACTTCTGCGATCAAGGGGATACAACTATCGAGATCTGCCTCCTGCTCTGCGGGCAACGCCAGTTCTTATCTCGCTCTCCCTGACGTGAGTCCCACATGTCAATGTCCATTCCAAAGTAACTGTCCTCACCACGGTCGTCACTACTGGAGTCATCGTAGTGGTCGTCGTCTTCGCCAAGGATCTCGAGCTCAGGGTCATCTAAAACGCGAGTATTGATTTGTGCCGGGACGCAAGGTGTCCAATCGAGTGGTCCATTACTACTCCCCCCAAACAAGCGCCTGAACCTGCCGTAGTCGGGTAGCTGATTAAAATCGAGGGAACGACTGTCGTCGAGCAGGTCTCCGAATTCAATGGGAAAGCCTTCAGACAAATCTTTGCCTGAATAACTCAATTTCATAAGTCGGACGATCTCTTGTGAGCGCAGCTGAGACTCCTCGCGTGGACGAGGTTTCCAAGGTAGGTGTCCGCGAAGAAGGAAGAGGGCTATGTAAGCTAAGGATTCAATGTCATCCCGCGGAGAAAGATCTACAGCGTGATATAGATAAGAATTAATATGTTACGAACTCGAAGGTGTGACGCATACTAACCTATTCCTTTGTGAGAATTCAGGCTTGCCCAGTAAAGAGACCCGACTATGACTCGGCGGTCCTTTAATGGATTGTACTTGCTGGGCGGACCATGGGAAAACGGCTTGGAGATTCCAAAGTCGATGATTTTAATTGTCGAATCATCAAATGCGCAAAGGAGATTCTCGGGCTTGATGTCTCGATGCACAATTTCGAGCGAGTGTATATGCTCCAGTCCCGCCAGCTGTGAGTCCAGTTCAGTTATTCCTGCAATGCCTAGATTCATGGTTTACGCACCACTTGATCCACGATTCGGATGACGGTCGTCAACATTATGCCAGTCCCGGGACCATTCTTCTTCTGCTGCTCCGCAACGTTCGGCCCCAGAATCTCCGTAGCCATGTGCTCGAAATGCTCCAGTTGGCCGTAAGCATATACCAAGGGAATAGCTGCTTGCCCTTTCAAAAGTTGGAGTATACGAGACTCGTGCCGGAGAATTGGCCGCTTCACTCTCATCGAGACACGGGAAGTCTTGAGAGCCACCGTTTTTCCGGATCCTCGTTCAGTCGCCTTGAACACATAACTCTATTGTTCAGTTTGAGTGAGGGGACAAACGGGAGATTTGACTTTTGGACTCACAAAAGTGCCATGCCCCAAGGTACATTCATCATAGGGCGCAAGCTGGTAGATCAATCCAGCAGAGTTCATGGTGTCTACGATAACTTGGAAGCTTCAGGATCTAGCATCCATGGAGCAGTATAGAATCAAGCGCACTGACACCTAGTTAATTCAAAATCAATACTCTCAGCGTTCAGAACAATCGGTTAAACCGGCCTCTTCTTTCCTCAGAAACAGTGAGCGTTTCCAGCGGTAACTCGGACAGAACAGCTTAGAGCGATATCGGAATTATCTCGGTGGGAAAAGGAGAGATCCGCGAGAATAGAAATATATCGCGAGTCAGAAAATAATCGGTCCGGCCCGCCCAAAAGGTCACGTCGATGGCGTGGGAACCCTCGGCTTTTCCCCCGCCGCTCCAGTTCCAACATCCGGTGTTTCCTCGCTTCCTTGCACTTTCTCCGCAGATCGCGTCGATGTTCTAGCCATCCCCTCATCGTGCGCCTGCTGTCTAACGACCATGCTAACCATCAAAAAGGTAGTGAAAGCGTAAAGGTCTTTTGACCAAGTTGTCACACCTATTCGTTGACTTATCGGCGCGTCGTCCCAATTCCACCCTGCTGAAAAAATATTCTCCACTGTACCCGGAATCAGCTTAACACTATTGACCGCTAACGACTCGGATTCTTCGTCTCCTGTGCAAGCCTCTCAGAAATGGCGGGCTTATTAGCAAAAACCCATCGTCTCTGTGAACACGTGCCGTCCGGAACGCGCCGGGTCCAATGCATTTCATCTGGATATGAGCGTTCACATTCTGCGGACAACCGCATGAGCACAAACGAATGAAATTTAGTCCTTTCCCGAGATACTCTCCATATTTCGTATGGCATCCAACTGCGACGACGAAGGATATTTATTTCCGCTTTCCAACCGACCCAGCGTGATTGACCTTCACCCATGTCAGATGTTGACGGACTATCTTTACATTTATCCACAGGGTCTACGATGAATATCTTAACGCGAAATTTGTCGGGTCTTCTACCCATGGAAGGCTCTGTTATTTGCGCAGGCCTCACCAGTAGGCTGTAGGGATGTATATCTTCATTTTAATCGTCGCCTTGATCAAACTTTGTAAACTCTGAGTCTATCTGGAGTCTGTTCTTCGGTTTTCTTCCAGCTCAATGTTATGATCAGTCTCAGACGTTCATCACCATAATGTTATCTTTGTGGTGCTTTTCTCCATGTATACCCTAGCAACAGTTTCCGTCGGACACCGGTACGGTCGGCATTCGTCATACTCAGGCCAAAACACATGTACGTGTGCATAGCCTTCGCCTCTCGCAATACGTCCTCTACTCGGGCGACCGATCCTGCAATACTGACATTAATGTCCTGATAGCCGACTGTATCACGGTGGGACATCATCTCAATAACTATCTGTACCTCGTACTGAAATTAAAGATTAGATCCGGTGATATTGGAGCTTCTGGGGCCACAAATGGCGAATGACGTCCATCCGAATTCTCAGCCTCTGGAAAGGAGAGATGAAAGTTTGTTCATTCCAACCGTCAACTACTCTATACGAAGCTCCATCTAGAGACGACTTATGGTCTGGCATGCTCTGTTAGAGAGGAGCTTTACCTTTTTGTCCAGACGGCGCCTTCGCTAGATGCCCGATACATACCGACTGCATACCGAATAAACACCTTTGGAGAATACCTAGAAATTAATACAAAGGACCAACGACAGCTCTGATTTACTTATTATATGATCATATCACTCTGCCATCAATATAATACTATATTACCCTCTCGCCGAAAGTCCTTACACGAGGATACTGGCCCCATATTCTTAAGTGGCCGAAGCTGTAGTATTACTTCACATGATACCGATCACAGGCTTATACCGACGACATTAACGTTGTAAGGCCTTACGAGCATTTCCTGAATTTAGCGACTCACTTCTACGATCTGCGGGGTACGGCTATCAAGGTCTACCTCCTGCTCTGCGAGCAACGTCAAGTCCTTATCTCGCTCTCCTTGACGCGAGTCCCATATGTCAATATCCATTCCGAAGTAAGTATTCTCGCCAAGGTCGTCGCTATCGTTGTCGTCGTCTTCGTCTTCGCCAGGAATCTCAAGCTGGGGCTCATCTAAAACGCACGTATTGGTTTGCGGGACGGAGGGCGTCCAATCGAGGGGTCCATTACTCCTCCCATCCACTATACTCCCGAATATGCGCCTGAACCTTTCGTAGTCAGGAAGCTGATCAAAATCGAGGGAGCGCGTATAGTCGAGCAGGTCACCGAAATCTGCCGGAAGTCCTTCAGACAAACCTTTGCCTGAGCAACTCGATTTCATCAGTCGGACAATCTCTTGTGAGCGCAGCTGAGACTCCTCACGCGGACGAGGTTTCCAAGGCAAATGTCCACGAAGAAGGAACAAGGCGATGTAAGCTAAGGATTCCAGGTCATCGCGCGGATAAAAATCTATGGCATGATAGGGATAAAAATTAAGATGTTTACTAGAGCTCGAAGGCGTAATGTGCACTGACCTAGTCCATTGTGAGAATTCAGACTTGCCCAGTAAAGAGACCCGGCGATGGCCCGGCGGACCTTTAATGGATCGTACTTGCTAGGCTGACCATGGGAAAAAGGCTTGGAGATTCCAAAGTCAATTATTTGATTGTCGAATCATCAAATGCGCAGAGGAGATTCTCAGGCTTGATGTCGCGATGCACAATCCCGAGCGAATGAATGTGCTCCAGTCCCGCCAGCTGTGAGTCCAGTTCAGTTATTCCTGCAATGTCTGAAGGCTAAATTTACGCACCATTTGATCCACTATTCGGATGACGGTCGTCAACATCATACCAGTCCCAGGACCGTTCGTCTTCTGCTGCTCCACGACGCTCGGCCCCAGAATCTCCATAGCCATGTACTCAAAATGCTCCAGCTGGCCGTAAGCATACACCAAGGGAATAGCTGCTTGCCCTTTCAAAAGTTGGAGGATACGAGTCTCGTGCTGGAGAATGGGTCGCTTCACTCTCCTTGAGGCACGCGACATCTTGAGAGCCACTGTTTTTCCCGATTCTAGTTCAGTCGACTTGAACACGTTGCTCTATTGTTCAGGTTGATTAAGGGAAGAAACGAGAGATTCGACTGTTGAGCTCACATAACTGCCCTGGCCCAACAAAGCTTTGCCATAGGGCGCACGCTGGTAGGTCAACCTAGCAGAGCTCATGGTGTCTATGGCTACTTGGAAAAATTAGTACGATCCAATATGGAATCATGCACACCGTTGTCTAATGTTTCAAAATAAAGCCTCCAAGCGTCCAGTGACACTCGTGTCATGCCTGAGTTTCCGCCCGAAGGAAATGCAAAGTGGCATTGAACAAATTTCCTTATACAGTTTCCATTAGGGCTTCGCACCGTACCGTATACGGTATACGGCCGTATAGCCACGGTACAGTGACGGGCGACGGCTGATCCGTAACCGTACCGTCAATGCTCTTAGAACTAGGTTGACGGTACGGTACGGGTATATAGACGGCCGTGCCGGTCGTCAATACGGCCGTTGAATAATACATACCTGATATTTGGGGCTTCGGAGCAGCTCCAGGTCCTGCCATGGGCACGTCGTCATCTGCATCGTGATAAAGATTGAATTTCGAGGGGGATTTCAAGTTTCCATTGGCATCGAGGGCACACTGATCTGTCATGATGCTCAGAATGTGGTTGTAAGTCTGCGAAAAAAGGACCATTATATACTCTTTCGTGAACTCCTCTGGCTTAAAATTCAGCAGTATTTGACAGGTGCACAGGCCAGCGGGGGGCAAATTATTCCGCAATATGTGTGGGTAGTCAAACTCAAAGGATGAAACAGTAGTAGAATAGAGGCAGCAGAAGCAGGAAATAGAAAGTATTCTATGCTGGTAAGGGTTAGAGCTTGAGTAGAGCGAGTGAAAGAAGATCGGGTGGTAGCGCTGAAGAGCTTGCGGTGCCAGCACATCGTGGTACGATGTTAAGTGTATGGCAAACACGCGTACAGTGTGATCTGATGACGGTTATTTTTAGATACATACACGGCCGTCGATTACCGTATGACGGCCGTGTTTATACGG
The DNA here is from genome assembly GCF_030435595.1 of Desarmillaria tabescens. Taxonomy (NCBI): domain Eukaryota; kingdom Fungi; phylum Basidiomycota; class Agaricomycetes; order Agaricales; family Physalacriaceae; genus Desarmillaria; species Desarmillaria tabescens. The sequence continues at coordinate 27,493 of NW_026848445.1, forward strand.
TTGCTAACGGTATACGGGATGTCCGTATACCGTCCGTCTCTGGGCAAGTTATTTCGCCAGACGGAACGGGCACGGTACCCGTATGACGGCACCCGTATAACCGTACTATACGGTGACGGTGCGAAGCCCTAGTTTCCATTTGGTCAGAAACTGAATTCTCCCCGCCAAAAACAGATTTTCGGCAGACAGAAATGCGTCTAAGGAAACATTTTCCGCTCCGCAATCCATTTCCGTCAAATTTCCTTTGAGCAAAAATTGTTGGGGGCCAGGAGTGTGATCATTTTCAGTCACTCCAGTCGCTTCTCTACCGAGACAGTGTGCTCTGCAACAGTGAGCCCTGGCAGCGGTGATGCAGACAGATCAACTTGAAGCGATGTACAGAGTCAGATCGATGGGTAAGAGAGCATTCGAAGGAATAAAAACGTATCGGGAGTCAGATCGTTATAACTGTCGATGCCGTTGCGTCAGCTTCCATATGTAGAAGGACTTTCCCGCCACTCCTTGAACCAATACCACCGCGTTCGCGCCATTATCTGGTCTCGCTACGACACGAAATCTCTGATGAAATGATGCTGAAAGTATTCAAACCATCAGGGATGTTGTCGCAAAGTGAATACCGAGCCCGAAGGATCTTTGGCCATTTCAAGAGCAACTAATCATTCATATCCTCAACGGTGACGATGGCCTTCTATACACCGTGACCGGCAACAGAAATTCAACTCTATTCACTGTCCCATTGGTATTTGGAATTGACAGAGGTAGGCGTCGTAAAGGAATCAGCGGTGTACTACCAGATAAACAACAGACTCGTACATGCTGTTCACTCACCCTCGATAGGTATGTATCGTCCGTCTATCTACAAGAGACTAACAAATAGGAGCCCTTGCTTAGATATAGGATGTATATACCATTACCACACCACTCTCCACATAATTATGGCAGAGCCCAGATCTCGCTCTTGGATAGACAGAGATTTTATCCCCTGCTTTGATTTTTGACATCCAGGCCTCGATGGAAGACGGGGAATCCTGATGGTCCCACACATTGACATGAGTTCGACTCTGGTCGTCAGCGCGGACATTATCTTGAATTCGCATCAACACGCCATGGCTGGACTTTATTTCTGCTTCAAACCAAGTTGATGAATCAGAATACAAGCCTCTGGCGGGTTCTCCGGGTATTAATCCTGTTTGGTCAATCAGTCTCTAATAAGTTGTAGCAGTTTACGAGGTCTCGCACGTTGATAGCCATGTGATGATGTCATGAACACGATGCGCCGAACCGGGTTTTCCGGGCCACCAGCAATCGGTGGTGTAGAGATATAAGACTCACGAGGAAAGCGCTCAAAGACTCTGACGAGCTCATGTCGTTCAGCGGAAGTCACAATCCACAATTCGGCGAAATCAAGGATAGCCCGGATGATAAGCGGGTTCTGGCGAGGAAAGCCGCATTTTCAAGAGGCGCACTATTTTCTCAATGTCCTGCTGCGACTTGGGGCTAACATCGAGTTTTGCTAGATGCCGTCGCGTCTCTGGGTACCACAGCTCTCCAACTGCCCACTCCAGGTCCACAAAGTTTTGAGGCAAACATTGATCGAATAAAGCACCTTTTTCGAGTAAATATCGGACAAGATCCGAAGATTGTTGGTTCAGAGCGAAATCAAGGGGCGTTTTCCCTTTAGAACGAGGGTGGATATCGCAGCCTGCATCGATGAGAACTTTAACGCTGTCAATGAGACCATATATTATGGCTGCATGCAAGACAGTATTGCCACTAATCTTGGACCTAGTATTCACGTCGACTCCGTGACTGATTAAAACTTTAAGAATGTCTATCCGACCGTAGTTGGCGGCTCCAATGATGATGTCGCTATGACCATCAACTGGTTCTGTGACTTCTGGGTCCCACTCGAGTCGAGACCCAGGGGGAAACATAGTGGCTGAGCCGCAATCCAAAAGCCACTCAACCACCTCAACATGTCCATACTTGGTCGCGAGGAAGATGGGTGACACGACTTCATGATTGCAACGATAATGCCAGGCGCAAGTATTCACGTCGACGTGAAGGTCTTGTAAAAGCATGCTTACAGTGTCTAGCTTTCCAGCAAAAATGCTAATCATCAAAGGTGTTCCAAAGTAGAATAATGGGCGTTCTTTGAACTGGGGAAGTTTGCGCAGGAGGTCCCGTACCAACGATGCAGGCCCTTCAGATACGAGAGGATAGACCATATAATCCAGCTCTCCAATAGAGGCCATATCTGACAGGTCTCGTCGTGGAGGGTTCGGTAGAAGTCCTTCGGTCAGAAGCCAAGATGGACCAGCGCAATAACGCGGACGGATGAAACCATCAATGTCTTCACATAGATCGTCTTCCTGCGATCCATAGTCCTGGGAATATTTTCCTACCAAAACGCTGACCGTGACATGGATGTATCGGTCAAAAGGACTCCTTATGGGGAAACATCGGGACCGCCACTGCAAGAGGGGAACACGTCCCATCATCATGGCATCTCTCAAGTGTGCGCCAAAATAAGAGACTTGCCTGTATGAACGGTGAGCGAGTAGATTCTTCTCCGAGTCATCGAAGAGGGCAAGGAGCTTGTCAAAGTCAGGAGGCATCTCCGACTCTGGGCATGTTTCATACATCTTGACAATGTGCACGTCCCAGTTTGAAACGACATAGACAAGGAAAGGATGTTATCCCAAACGCGTGAAAAGGTGTTGCGATGTTGTACATGGCCCATTCTGGAAATCCCCATAGTGAAGATATGCCGAAATGAGGCCAGCGGTGTGTCGGTGCAGGAAGGAGAATGATGGAATATGGTAGTTTCGATACTTTGTCTCTTTGAGATAGTCGGAAAATAAAAAATCCTAGCGAGAACAATCAGTCTGATGTCAATCTCAGAGAGAAGATCCCGCACCTGCACAGAAGCATGGGATAATACCAGAATATCCGTCTCGGCATCATAGCGGACCAGACGTGAACACATCTCCAAAAGATGCTTGCCGCTCAGAAGCTTCAAGTCTGTATTCGGCGAATAATTTCCTGCTTCTATCGTGACAGTCTCCATGAGTTCCACAAGACGCAGCTGCCGATGCGATCCCACCAACCACCAAAGCGTACGCTGGACTATTTGCAGAGCCTCCAGACCCTCTCCTTCGACATTTTGAAGAATTCTTTCATACATCGAATTCAAGTCCGCGGGAAGATTTTGGAGTATGTTATCGATCTCCTTTTCAAATTTTGCTTTTGCTAAAGATTCCAACTGACAGTCGACCAAGCGGAACCTACTTAGAAGTTAGTGAATTTCAGACAGCGGTAATGGTAGTACTTGCATGCCGTCGGCCTCTCCAGAAGAGTCGATGTAATGCGTGTACGAACTGGTTCACGAAGACGTGCAAGGGAAAGATAAGAAGTGTTCATCTTGTGCTCGATGAATCTTTGTATATCATCCTTGACTCTCTGAGTTTCGTTCATGAGAGAGATATTAGGGACGCTGGTTAGGACTTCAACAATGTCCTGCTCTCGTCTGCTGGTAAGAAAAATGGCAAAGTTGGAGCCTGCATATGCCAGGTCACGAACTGCCGCAATCGATTCTCTCCGATTCTTCTGCACGCACTCATCAAGAGCATCAATGTCGATGAACACGCTTCCAAGGTTCACTCGCTTTTTCCAGCAACTCAGAAAGATATTGGAGGAATTTAGGTCGATCTGCATGATGCCGATGCATGGTCTTCTCCAACTCGGCAAAGTCCATGCCCTCGACAAAGTCCTCCGGTTTACAGTGGTCGAGAAGCTGCGCGAGTAGCGTGCGCAGCAATACGACTACATCAGTGCTTCGGACATCCTGGAAGTCTGCAAAGGCGAACAAAACAATCTCTTCGCTGGTGACACTTTTTTTCAAATGGTCGATGACAAACGACCTATATAGGCGAGTGAATAGATTTTCAAACCAGTCGTAGCGGTGGGAGCCTTACGCGAGGACTGTTTTTCCATTTCCTGCTGAAAAACTCTGCATCAGGATACATAGCGTGATCGGTCAAAAGTGAACAGACTCACGTATACCGTTCAACCACAGAAGAGAACCAGCTGAATACCACGAGACGAATTGGTCATGCTCACGCAGCCATTCGCATGTTTCGAGCTGACGCCGTTCGCGCACTCCTCGCAGCTTGGCCTCGGAATTTAGAGGCTCCAGCCATTTCACAACGTTCTGGAGACGTTCGCCTACGAGATTTTTCGGTAAGAACGTGCGCAGTAGAAATAGCTTGTGAGATTACCTAGTTCCTTGGCTGCCTTCCTTAGTTCCTCGGCCGCCTTCTTGGCGTCAGCTTCTTGCTGGCGCTTCTTCATATCGTCAATATCTTTCCTGAAAAGCGCTAAATTAGCAAGTGACGAATGAACGAAAGAACACCTAATTTATTGTGACCAGAAGAGGCTGCAAAAGCCCAGAATTTTGCTTTAGATCGTCGCGAAGTGCCTTGATTTTCTTCTCGCCCGACCATACCCACTTGAAGCGTGTCTTGAAGTTAAACTTGAACTTTGGGTCGCCATACACTTTCAAAATGGAATCCAACTTATCCAAAGTAGTCACGTAATTCTGCACCAACGTGGACAGTTGGGCCTTCTCCTTGTCCTCCACTCTGTTACCATACTCCTGCAGCTCCTCTAACCTGGTACGTGCTACTCTGAGTTCTTCCATCAGCTCCGAGCACGCCTTTGGCGCATTCTTGATTCCTTGGAATAAGTTGTAGCCTTGGATGCATCGCTCGATGAGGTCCGGGATACCCGTTAGGAGGGAGATGGGGTCCATTGTTAGGTCAAAATTGAAGGGTAGCAGTACGGATGTGGTGGGAGGAGACAAGAGAAGCTACACTGTATCTCTGTCAGCGTCGGTTGCCGCGTGTATGAGAAGGTGACTAGTAGGCGGGGATGATGGAAGCTTCATATCGGATACAGGAGACCCCATCACAGTGAGTAGCACATACAGCTACCGAGTCAGGAAAAACCTAGCAAAAGCGCTTACGAGTGATAGTATAAGTGGACAGCAAACCCGGATTGATTCTTAGGTTCATCGCGTCCACGGATGGATACGTCGTTGAAGACAGATGTTGCCAATAACACGATGGCTCGGTGGCATTAGGACGCGGACATGTGTAGGTATCATTGCATCAGTGTGCGTCTGTGGTATGGTTCTCTTACTCCAGGACGACGCAACTGCTGTCCATCATACAACCGCGTGCATGAGTGCAAGGTCCTTCCCTGCCCCCAATATTATCAGACATAAAGACATGCTTTCTCGCCCGCAATACAGGTCAAATTTCGGTCCAAAGTAAAGTGATGACCACAGTGAAGATGTCGATAAGGCAATACTCCCGCAAGCCTGCGAAAGAACCTACGGCAGATATTCAATCGCGTTTGGATCAATCCTTTCCCACCCCCTTAGCATCTGAATACAACACACAGTTCTCGCGTGTGATGTCCTCTGGAATCATATGAACTGGGCAGTACAATTGCCTAGCAGGATCCAGTCATACGTTCGACGCGTCTTTCCTCATCCAAAGATAAGGTCTGGTGGCATTCTCCGATAGTGCTCTCCAGGCGAACGTGCTCGGATTGACGAGGCTTTAATGAAGGTGATAGGTTACCACATTGGAATCAAAGAAGATTTGTCGATTGTAATTGCATTGCAGAGGCTGACATCTACGATGTGAAGAGATATTACGCGAACTAGTGGTCGCTGTTGAGCTGAGAGCTGGTTTGGGAAGCTTATAACGGCCGCTCTTGTAAAGTTTGTTGTCTTTCCAGGAGTCGTAGGTGAACCGGACGATCAACCCTAATCGACTCCCCCATCCATAATCCCAGACACATGCGGCGATAACCTGTAACCAGTTAGTCTAAGGGGATGCGGATGATATGAGGACGAGCCTTCTGGAGCAGTACCAGCTTTGTACGATAGCGATGGCTTCGCATGAAGATATGGTCGAAGAAGCGGATGGTGAATAGCTTGCTAGTTTGAAGAAAAAGTCGCATGCGGATAAAGCGAATGAGAAACCCTAACCCTAAGGAAAGTAAGATTAGGTTTACATTCAAGGTCTGAGGGACAGACATACCGAATAATAGATGTAAGGCAGTCCCATCCTTCCCCCAGGCTCTCATATCTCTCCTTCAAACCACTACCACCACCCAATCTCAACCTTCGGCGCCTACTTCCCCCTGCGTCCGCACTCATCCAAGCAAACCAACGCCTCTCTATCCATCCGTAGGCCTTTCTTCTGCTATTTGTTCCATGAATGACGGCAGGACAAAGACGATGCTTGTCCGACGAGAGAACCTGACAACGATGACACTACAGCGTGGTAGGGAGCTGTCAGGATCGCACTTATCACCAGCGACGGCGTTCAACATCCCGTCAAGGGCGCCTCTCGTTGTCCCTGTCTATGGCGACGAGCAGCAGCTGACCATGACGGACCATGTTCGCTGCCATTGTGCACCTAGTCCCGACGTGTCATATACCGGATCAGTACACGAATACATCGCGCCGTCCCCGCTGCCTGCCCTTGGTAAACCATGCCATCGTCACTCCCCGCTGCCGTCTCAAACAGAGAACGATGCCCCGACAGCAGTACATCCGTTGTTAAGGTATACCCGTGGAGAAATGATGATGGAGCTTGACTTTGCTCAGAGTCTGTCGGGCGTACCCGTTCATGGTCATGAGGGCTGCGTAAACGAGGCAGCAACTAATCTGCCTCTTCCGTCCCTGGCCATCGCGCACTCCATGCTTCCGTAGCCAGGAGTCATCCAGCGGTCGGGCGATTGAGATTGGGTTACAGTTACCGATGTTGTCGAGACACTATGGTATGCTCTGCAGATACCCATTCCCCTGCAGGCATCGTCATTGTTGTTGGCTCCACGAAAATAAGGACGATGCGCATTTTGAGAGCCATCGAAGTATGAAGAGCGTGAAAAGCGAGAAGTGGCCTAGCGGTCCAGACTTGCAAATTTGAGGGGAAAGACCCGGTTTATGGTGCTCCACGCCATAGAAGGCGACATCTGGGAACTGTTTGTTGAATATGGCGCGCTGGTCGCACCTATGTGGACGTCGGGATATCTATTCAATGTAGCTGTGGACTCGACAGTCGCTACAAGCATGTATCAGCTACATTCACCAGACAAAGACAAAGGACTACCTCTGGAAGAGTTGCCTTTGACGCGGTTTTGTGTGTAAGCGTTAGCGCATTGAAGGGCGGTAGTTGTAGACGTCGAGCTCTAGACCCGGTGTCCCTTAACCCTAGGTAGAGTAGGGTTAGGGTTACAAGTCTACGCTGGGTAGAAAATAACTACCCAACATGTTCCAATACTAGTCGCTGATTAATCTTCTTTGCTGTCGCGAACCACACAATGGAGGAAGGCAAAGGTTTCTGCGCAAAGCTCATAGATATTGGTTCTCTTCGCCATTGCGCCTTCAGTCGCCGGGGCCACGTCCTGTTATTGCACATCGCTGTTTTCCGGGGTGCGAGCATGATGACGGCCTGTTCTGTTATTGCGATGAAATGATGTTCACCTCAATTCGGTGTCGCATTCAGATCACAACACCATGCCGTCAAAATCCCATTAGAGCTAGCGTATGCTGCGGTGAAGATTTTCCCTTATCTACGGAGAATCAGCAGGGACAAGGCTGTGAGACGGAGAACACGTGCCGAATGCGATAGCAAACAGAAATCGTCTGGATTGCATTACAATCAAGGGGATTGGTCCACATTATGCTTGGCATCCAGGTGCACACTGCGCAGTTGTATACATTGTAAACGAAAAACGGGCATCTAGGAGCGTGTTTGGAAAGCAGCTTGAGCAGGCTACAAAATCGCCATGATTAGAACTCGATTACTTCAACAACAGCACCCATAACTCACCTAGTCTACTACGACATGAGCATAGCATCCTCTCAGAGCATTTCCTCCATTGTGATGGTCACTAAGGCTGTCGCGCGAGGCGCCTTTCGTCTACCAGCAACACCTCGTCCTGATCGTGGCCCCGTTACTATAGCCGTATCTCTCGCCATTAGTATGCTTATCGTCACGGCCATGTTGGTACTAAAGGTCCAAAGGCTAAATGCCAGGGTGCGGCGGTGGGGATTGGCAGGGGATATCCATGAAGGGCTCTTCGAAACGAACGTGACCATATGTGGAGACGAAAAGAAAACGACGCTGAGATGTGTGGTGGAGCCAGCGCTTTCTGAAGAAGCGCAGGTAGACAAGATTGCTCCGGTGGATGATACCACGCTGATCACAGAGAGAACAAGCGGACAAGCAGTTGAATAAGGGAACTTGTGGTCGGGAAAGGCGTGGTACAAGGTACGACACTGTTGTGTTGGTCGGATAAATGAGCACTGACTTCGTCATACAGTCTTGAAAGTTATGCACTTACCACGTCTCCGGCTGCCATTCTGTTTCCATTATCTCTTCCTTATCGATATTGCGTCTTGGGCACTTCATTGTACACTAGAATACCTGTCAGATATGTATGAGCTTACGGAAAGGGTACTAACGTTAATTACCATCTTGGTGGCCTGACTTTGGACAGTAATTCGTCCTGCAGGCCTCAGTCTTGTCCGGTGCAGAATCAATATTCCCGCCTATGTCGAGTTGCGAATTGGAGAATTGTCATAGTGCTGGGTAATCGGTTTAACTTTGACCTAGCTGTGCGAAATGAATGATGAGAGCTTGTCAACGCGCCGAGCGAGCATTTGCTCACAGATCACCGGTCTCCTTCGTTATCCGTTCTACCATTCGTCCAATTCTGTCATTATGGTATCCTGAGTATGGGTATGACCGTACTGCGCCACCATCTGCCGTCCTTGCTGAATGTCTCCTTCTGAAGACGAGCTGTTAATGAGCAATTCAACAAAAATTTCTAGGACCAACGTACCAGGAGCAGAATATGCTGTATCCTGCAGAGTGAAGCTAGACAGTGATGGTGGTAGGAAAGACCAACTGTTCATGCCGAGAGGCCGATCCTCATTCGGACTTCGAAGTCGCACTCTAGCATTGACCGCGGGCCGCAGCAACCGAACTCGATTTCAACTCATTACTGTGCCGAACTTCCATCACAAACGCTCAGTACTCCCCTTCTTCAGCGAATTGAGCCTCGAAATTTTTGAGATTTGCTACTATGCACTTCTACATTCAGCCCCCTCAATATCTTCTAGTCCCTTAGTGACTGAATTCACTCAGCTCACTGTTGAAGTCTGAAGAGGCTAGCACTGGCAAAGGATCCGGACTGGTCTAAGGTCTTCAAGTCTTCGCTGCAGATACAAGCGCTCTACAGAGTACAGATCAAGCTTCTGAGGCTTGTTATCATCGATTACATGCTGTTCCTTTCTGTGAGGTAATGTTCCATTTTGAAATCTTCCCTTAAGAGGGATCTATCATCCAGCTCTCGTCACACTAGCCTGTCGTTGCCGAGGAGCCAGCATTTTTCCGAGAAACTCTCCATTTTTCGTACGGCATTCTTAAGTCAACGAACAGTATTTATTCTCGCTTCCAACTACCTCATTGTCATTCACCATTGCCCATGTCGGATACTACTGACGGACTGTCTCCAGATTTCATACGCAGAGTCTGCGATGAGTATCTTAACGCGACATTCGTTGAGTCTTTCACTCATGGTAGGCTCTCTTATTCTTTGGCGACACTTATCTCACCTGTACGCTGTAGGGATGTACACCTTCATTTTCATCGTCGCCTTGACCAAGCTTTGTGAGTCTGTCTATCTATTCATTCTTTGCTTATCCTTGAACTTATCACTATCACCACAGTCTCCAAACACAGCACACAGAAATTCATCCACCATAACGTCCTCTTGGTGCTTTTCGTTATGTATACCCTAGCAACGGTGCATCTCGCCTTCCGTTGGAAGCTAGTAAGGTCGGCATTCGTCATCCACGGGCCAGAACACTTGTACGTGTACATGGCTCTCGCCTCCCGTAACACCCTCCCTGCTCGAGCTATATACTCTGTAACATCGAGCGTGAACATCCTGATAGCGAATAGCATCATGGTGCGACATCATCTCAATAAATATCTATAACTGGTGCTGAAAGTACAGATCAGATTTGGCGATGTTGGACTTTCTGGGGCCACAAATGGCGGATGATTATCTTACCCGTTCTCTGTACCATCGGCGGCACAAGTCAGTCTTTCCTAGTTATTTAATTATTTCCTGAAATCTTCCTCCTCCTAGTCTTCAACGTGTTCTATATCATAAAAAACCTCGATGCCCTCGGAACGCATCCATTCCAGGACATTATAGGCGGCACTGACTGGGCTATAGCATACTGTTCCATGACCCTCAGCACGACAATCATATGCACGACTCTGATCCTCTATCCAATGCTGACTGCTGAAGCCCCGAGCGGGCCGAAAACCAATTTATACACCTACCACCGAGTCATAGCGATACTCATCGAGTCGTCAGCGCTCTATACAGTCACACTCATCCTCCTCCTCATTTATCTCGTACGGGATGATCTGACGGCGCCATATCCGCAAGTGATACTTTCATCCGTCACCGTACGTTCACATCCTCCTCTTTTTTGTTTCCCTAGGTTGATGTGTTTGAAGGGAATCGCTCCAACTCTCATCGTCGCTAGAGTTGCTTTGGGACAGGCTCGTCCAGAGGATCCGCGTCGATCAGTGATGACGCGAGGATCTTCAGTTTACTTGCATCCAGCCCGTGTTCCAATGCAAACCAACTCGTTTAGATCTAGAGAGCCGCTCTCAGGTTCTGCTATTGGTGATAAAAGCGACGACACACTCTCGTAATATGTTATTTTCCACCCGACTTTGTGAAGTCTTCATGATACCAATTATCATCGAACAATGCTTTCTACGACACCATTATTTACTCTTTTACTATACATGCCCTGAAACCGAATATGAGACCGCTACTACTCCATCCCATACATGACAAAGCCTTCATCGCAGATATTTTTCCAGCACGCAGCCACATCAGGATCGACCGGTGGTATGACAAAGGGTTTCGACAGACGAAGTTTCTGCAATGCTGTGCGTGTAGGCCCGGCATGCCTCCGGGACTGCACCATGTCAACGAATGAAGGCGACAAATACGGCTCCTTATTTATGAACCGTACAGCCAACGAGGTCAGTCCCGGAACGACATCGGGGTTAATATTCGCGTTGAGCCCGTGAATCAGCTCCTCGCTATCAGGGTTGGCAGGTACCAGGCAATAGGACATTGATAAGCTGGAAAGCGATGCTGTTGTTTTGAGAAGGCTGATTAAATCAGCTTGCACTTCCGACGAAATAAAGAATGGGATATCGATCGACAAGGACTTCAAGTTCCCAGCGGTCGAGCCGTGCAGAGAAGTAGGAATCCGAATATATGGATGAGCGTACGTCATCCTTAGAGACTCCAGAGCAGGAAAATCTATATGCGAAAGGAAACGAGTAATCCCTCCCTCTTCAAGGATAGATAAATCTGGATCCTCTTCGTGAACATGAAGTATACGCAGGTGTTCATGAGATGAAAGAGGGGGCGTCTCGTCAAACTCCGAGTGCTCATCACATTGAAGGGAAGCGCTCTCCGTATTCGGCGCGAGCTTCAGAATTTCGATGTAGCAGCTCGTCCAATCGTTTCCATTATACTCGGTGAGCTGCGACCATGGTATGTTTATCTGTCTGACACTTCTTGATACTCCTTTGAGAGAAAAGCTGCGAAGCAGTGGAGCGTACTCGAAAGCGTCAAATATAGGTTTGGCCAATCCTACGGGTAATCCAGGAACGCGGCCGACGAACTCGATGGAAAGTCGATTCAAACGATGGAGGGATCCTCTGGCAGCAGAGAAAGCGTGTAGTGAATCGTAGGGAATGGACAATGAAACGTTGGTCCGACGAGGGGCGCATAAAAGAAGAACAGGAATCAGATGGCTCCCTGCAATCTCCTTCGTACTGTGTATGGAGAGCGTAATATCATGCGTCCCAGACCGTAGAAGATATGCCTGGAGAAGATACTGGCACGCCAGCTCGTTGCGATACAGGTCAAAATCCAGCTTAATGGATGACCAAAGCCGAGATGTCGACAGCGCGATGCTCCTCCAATCGCTGCAAACCTGTGAGAGAACCAAGGGCTCGAAGCTCCCATCTAATGAATCCTTCCCCTCCATTTCGACTCGCTCGAAGCACGTCAAGAAGATTTCGCGTATGATATCCTCTAGGATCCTACGGATGGGGCGTACAATTGTCTTGCAGGACTCGAGCATGCCTTCGACCCGCTTTTCCTCATCCAAAAACACGTCAAGTGCAGCACGTGCTTGAGCTATCCGTTCCTGCAGTCCGACTAAAAACCCGCGGCCTTCGCCTATAACACTCTCCAGATGAGCACGTTCGGCTTGAAGAGGTGGGTTGTTTGACTTTGATAGTTCATCCATTTGCACAGCTGCTAGATGGACAGTTTCGAATGAAAGAATAGGGTTGTCCTGTCCGTTGTAACCGCATTGTGGGCAATGAACAAAGGCAGACATCTACTGTAATATTCAGATCCAAGGATTAGAGCGAGATGCAAAGGATTACTTTGAAACAAACTCTTTCTAGCCAGTGAGTGATTTCACTGAAAGATTGTTGATCGCGGATCGATAACATTGTTAGGGGTACATACTCGGCTCCTGACATATCTCTCGAGGGCCGGCTGCAAATTGATCGAGGGTAGAGGGAAGTCACTTTCAAGATGTTCTCCGTCTCTCGTATGGCCGCATTCAAATGCAACAAAATATCGGACAATTATTCTCGTCTCCAATCCACTCAGCATCCTTAATCATGTGGAATATTGATGACCCTGTGGCTGTGCGAGCTGGCGCGATGTCCAGTTAGCCCGAGTTTTGCTGAGTAAGGATTTACTAAGAGAAAGAAAGTACTAAAAGATACAAAATGGTATTTAAGTAGCTAGATTTCGTAGTATTCTGTACTCGTTTGCCTTCTAAGCAAACATTATCTACTCGCTAGGTAAACGTGCCTGACCACATGGTGCGCGTGTTATCCAACAAATCATCGCTCATGTCACATATTGGCAGATTCTCTCCAGATTCCATACGCCGGGTCTGCGGTGAATATCTCAACGCGTCGAGTCTTTCACCCATAGCAACTCAACCTAGTTTTGACGACTCTCGGTATCTCACCCGTAGGCCGTAGAGACGTATGCCTTCAATTTCATAGTCGCCTTGGCCAAGCTCTGTGAACTTGGACCTGTACACAGCCCTCGCCACACACAGCACTGTCCTCGCTCGAATAATACTCTGGATATGTATACGTTCTTAAATCGTACGTAAGAAAGCTAGTACGGCTCGACCCCATAAGTGACGAAGCCTTCATCACACATATCCTTCCAAAGCCCAGCTACGTTCGTCTCTACCGGTGTTATGGCAAAAGGTACCGACAGACGCAGCGTCTGCAATGCTGTACTTGCAGGAGCAGCGTACCTCCGAGACTGCACCATATCAACGAATGAAGACGACAAATACGGCTCTCTATTTATAAACCGGACAGCTAGTGAGGTGAGTCTCGGAACGACATCGGGGTTGATGTTCCTGTTGAGCCATAACAATAACCCGTCGCCTTGAGAGTTGGCATGTATCGACCACCAAGTCATTGAGAAGCTCGAAAGTGACATTGTTGTTCTGAGAAGGTCGAGTAAATCAGCTTGTGTTTTGGAAGAAAAGATGATTGGCGAATCGATAGAAAGGGACTTCAAGCCGCGCGCCGTCGAGCCGAGTAGGGACTTGGGAACTTGAACATTATACGGATGGGCGTACGTCATCTTCAGAGACTCCAGAGCGGGAAACTCCACATGCGAAAGAAAGTGGACGATCCCTCCTTCGGAAAGGATGTCTTCTACATCCAGATTCTCTTCCTCTTCGTGTACATGAAGCACACGAAGACGTTGGTGAGATGAGGAAGGGAACATCCCTTCGAATTCCGAATCATCGTGGCATTGTAAGGAAGTGCTCTCCATATCCTGCGCTCGCTTCAAGATATCAATATAGCCGCTCGTCCAATCATTTCCACTGTACTCGGTGAGCTAAGACCATGGTAGATTCATCTGCTCGACGCCTCTGCGTACTCCTTTCAGAGAGAAGCTGCGAAGCAGTGGAGCGTACTCGAAGGCGTTAAATACGGACATTGGCCAACCTTACGCTTAACCCAGGAACGTTGCCAACGAACTCAATGGAAAGTCGGTTCAAACGATTAACGGAACCTCTGGCTGCCGAAAAGGCGTGTAGTGAATCATAGGGAATAGACAATGAAAGATTGGTCCACCGTGGTGCGCATAAGAGAAGAACAGGTATGAGATGACTCCTTGAAATATCCCTCTTGCTGTGTATGGAGAGCGTAATATCGTGCGTCCCAGACCGTAGAAGATATGTCTGAAGGAGATACTGGCATGCCAGCTCGTCACGATACCGGTCAAAGTCCAGCGTTATAAAGGACCAGAGTCGAGATGTCGATACCGCAACGTTCCTCCAGTCCCTGCAGACCTGCGAAAGAACCAGTGGGGCAAAATGCTTGTCCAATGAATCCTTTCCCTCCCTTATAGTATCGCAGCACTTCGAAGAAATCTCACGGATGATGTCCTCTGGGATTCTGCGAACGGGCTGGATGATGGTCTTGCACGATTCAATCATGTCCGTAACGTGTCTCTCCTCTTCCAAGAGTTCTTCCAGCACTACCCGTGCTTGACTGACCCGTTCCTGCAGACTAGCTACGCATCCACGATTTTCACCAATAAACTCATCCAGCTGAAGACGTTCGGTATCGAGAAGCGGGCAGTTTGATTTCAGTAGTTCAGACATACGCGAACCTGCCAGTTTGACGGGGTGGAACTTGATGAGACACTTTTGTGAATTGTAGCCGCATTGCGGGCAGAGTTTCTGGCTCGACATCTAGAACGTTGATAAGGTACATGGTTAATACCAGCTCAGGAAATCTACCTTGGGGTATTTTCTCGGTGACTCCTGAGTGAAAATGGATGGAGCGAGAAAAGGTATGATGTCAGGGGTTCATACATTATGCTGTGAATCTTGAGGGCCGGCTGTCCGCGAGCAGGAGAATTCAAGCAGAATTAGTCCCGGATCCCCAATATGATTTCCTGCCCGAATGTCTGTCACGGAGTATTTCATACATGGCGAAAGTCTTGTATGCTAGGGTCCAATGATAGAACCAGAAACGCCAAGTGCTGAGGGGAAAGAAGGGGACCCCGTTCATCTATTGATTCTTAAAAAAAACAATGTAGATTACAATTCGCAATTCAAAACCTATTCTCCATGCTCAGTACACAACACAGGCCAACATCAGAGGAAGACGAGTTATCACCCAAGCGACGCTGTCACCAAATTCCAAGCCCTGAGACAACACACAACATCGAGTGTAAGAAAAACAAGTGACGTCCTGGCAACATTTTTGACCGCCGCGCTTGACAACACCCCAAACACTGGTCGTCACAAGGAATCCTACGACCTGAATCAGTGTACTAAGCTTTCGTTAAACCAATCAAACACACCGCCCAGGTTGGTATTGAAGATGAGCGTCGAATCCTTGAAATGATCAGACCTGTTGCAGGTCGAGCAGTCAATTTGGAGAGTGCCAGGAAGCTGGGGCGAGGCATAAACTGAGGCAGGCCAATAGCCTTGAGTGCAAGCATAGACGAATATCGCCCCTTTTCGCAGCTCGCCGCCGCGCAGCGCACGAAGTTCAATTCAAGTTCACAACATTATTTCTGAAATCAGTAAGCATGGGAGCTGGGAAATTTATATATAACAACAATTATTGGGCTTATCAACCTTTCCCACCAATTAGTAGATGACAATAGAGTTCACTTCAAATTAAGTCGGTCTTCTAGGCTTCATCTCCGGGAGACCAAGTTTATCTACTTTCATGAAACCCGCGAGGCTCCACGTTGCCCTGAATGTCCGAGTTATCATGCATATGAAGGGGCGCGCTGATGCCAAATGTTTGAACTGCAGCCATGAATCTTGTGGGAATCTGTCAGTGACCGGCATTGTGCCACTGACCGCGGAGTTATATCCTGCAGTTAGCGATGTACAGGGCCGGGCTTGGGCTGGCTTTTAGGGCTTGTGCTTGTGCTTGTGCTTGTGCTTGTGCTTGGCTTAAGGCGGGCCTGGCTTTCGATATTATAAGCCCGAGTCCTGGGCCCAAGCCCTACCGGGCTCCGGCTTGGCTCGGGCTCAGGCCAGGGCTTGGGTAGTAGGAAGTGATAACCATGTTTTGAGTTCAGATAATAAACTTTTCGTTGTCGAGTGTATTATTGACCATAGTCTTGTCTTTCAGGGGGTAGTGGTTCATGTTGTAAATCTGCTGCTTTACTTACTATATTGACTTCCTTTATTACCTCTTCTTTGAGAATAGCAGCTTTCCCAGAACCTCGGGGATCATCGAGCACTACTTAGTCACGGAAATATTGATTGTCATTTTGCAACCGCATATTTCTGAGGGACTATGGAGCTTCGACAAAATTACCATGTAGTCATTTATGAGGCCTAGTTGTAGTGCTACAACATCCTCAAAAGCTCGGGCCTAAGCCAGGAGGCATGGGCTTGGGCTTGGGCTTTCTGAATCCGAAGCCTGAGCCTAAGCCCTCTTCAAGCCCGACACCAGGGCCCAGCTTTGGAGGGCTTGGCTTGGCCTGGCTAGCCGGGCCCTGTACATCGCTACCTGTAATCATAGTATAATGTTCCTTAGAAGGCTACAGCTCTGTTTATATCTTTCCGGGCCGCGTCCATCGAGTACTTCCTACTTGTCGGGACCGATCCCGGTTTATGCGGCTTTCCCAAAGAGATATTTTGAATGTTATCATAACTGGATAGGGGTACTCGAGCGGTGTTTCCAAGTTTGGACGCATAACGCGTGCATCATTGAGTAACTGGGAGGTAGGCAACTATCATTCTTCGACATCACGCGCCCAGAGAAAACTCAACGCAACGATGTACGGCCATCGGAACTTGCTGAACTACTTGCAGAAATCAGCAGCTTCTAGGCTGAAAAAGTTCAAAACGCACCGGTGACCAGAGTCTCGCCAAATACTCAGACTCCTTAGGGTAGAAGCTAAGGCCACGATCCTTGATCACCCACTATTGATTCACCTCAAGAGCTACGACAAATGTGCCTCGGGCTTCCCCTCACCGACCATACCAAAGTGTGAAAGCATCGCGACTGGAGCTTATCGGGCCATGTATATTTCAAACGGACTTCAGAAAGCCGTTAGTGACCCGAATTTTCAGTTGAATCCGATCTCAGATATGCAATAGACCTTGTGCCAAGACCCGAAGGGCTGTGATTAACCGTCCAAGTACAAAAGGACTCCGAAATGAGCGTACAAGAACCGCTGTGTCCGTTTCTATCATATCTATGCCTTTCCATCGTTTCTATGTCCCCCAAGGGCTCTACTGTTCCTGCGACAAACGGTCTATCGCGGAAGCTGTGACCGAAGTATACGTCAAAGCTGGTCTTCCACGCTTCTACGTCGTAGTCAACTTCATCGAGGTTTCAGAGGAGAACTTCTATGTCAGCGGAAAGTCCTCCACTGACTTTGTGAGGATATCCATCCATCACATTGCCCGCCATCTGCCATCGCAAGTCGTTTTTGTACAATGCGACAAGGATAAATACTGAGGAGACCCTACAGACGCGAACGCAAAAGAGACTTCATGCAGCGATACGAGAAAGCCATCGAGCCATTTACGAAAGGGCGAGGGATCAGATGGGAAATACAGATCGCAGAAATGGACGTGAGTTGTGAGAACGTGTGTTACTCCACTTTCCCAGACTCATCTCGGTGCGTTTTCCAGAGGGATCTATGGAACGAGAATGGCATGAACCCTCCACTTGGCGGTTCAGACGGAGAACTACTTTGGCGGAAGCTAGACAGAGCTATCCCATATACTGTTGAGCATCCGGAATTGAGATAGAAGTATTATTATTCTTGGAGGGGATGTGATATCATATATGGTCAGAGGAAGAATTTAAGTATTAGTACCGGGAGGAATCTGCTTCATTGAATCTTAATATCTGCCGGAATTAAAGAAAGCGAGAGTTTATGTGCGCGCGTAGTCATCAACGGACGCAATAGCGGCAAAGGAAAAGAAAAATTGGTCGGTAATACATCGTCCGAGGGAAAGCCAAAGCGCAGGCACCGTGGGGAACAGAGCGCGAAAGGCAGTGGGTTATATCTAAAAGGGGACTGTTTATCAATACTAACGGGAGCAAACTTAATTAGCACCGACTCTTTCACGGCCTCGGGCCGTTCGCGTGGATTTAAGTGGTTCCAAGGGGTGCCATAGCATGCAGCAACCAGTACTACTGATGATTGTCCGACGGGAATAACGTCAATCAAGAAAATCGCGAAATCACGTTCCTTCCGAAGTTCTTCTCAAGTTCTTATCCTAGCCCCCCAAAATTCATTTTGGCAATGTACTGGAGGCGACAGGCCAATCATGGGACTTTTATTATGCACAGATCGTGCACCGGTGCATGCTTCCGAGGCTCGAAGTGGATCAGAATAGAGTATAGCGTTTGTCCGACCTGACCTCCCCACGCCAAAGATATCGGCTCGCGTGCAAGGCAACCTGGGAGTTCCGACTCTCTCGTATCAATTCATAGAGATTGCGTTTCCAAGTATTTTATCGACTAAAATCGTCGGCCAGACGCTGTAATGCTGCAATTCGACATTTGTATTGCGCCCTCCGAAGGATCGACCTTCAGCCTTTCCCCGTGAACGTCGCTCTCGTTCATCCAGAAATCGTCAGCGCCGTGAACGGACATTGTGTCTTGGGTATACGAGTTCACGCCCTCGACCAAGTCGGTCTCGCCTAGAGCACGAAGAATTCATAAAGAGCAAAAGATGGCCGCTTCCGAGTTTCAGTCCGCGTCAAGCTGCCCGTGAACTACAGGTGAGTGATGATAAATATCGATCACACGTTGAAGAAATGGACAGGGCATACCCAAATAGCGCGTCAAACGCAACACAGACCGGGCATCTGATGAACAGCAGATTCTGTCACGGATTGAACGTAATTTTGCAGAGACACGTCCTCCACCTGGTCAAGGGTCAATCCGAACCGCCGTGTCCATTAAACCGGGCGTACAACCAGCCACTGCTCTTTCTATCGACATAGATATAACAGTCCTGGTTTTCGGATGCTTTTTCGTCCTGCACTATGAAATCACGTGAGAATGCAGAAGAAATCTCGAGATATTAGAGAGCACTAGTTAAAATAATCGATAAGGTCATCTCTCGTGAGCGGTTTGGACTAGATCTTCCATCTGTTTTGCCTCGTTTATGTTGGTGTTGGTGACCAGAGCTGTGAGCTGCGACATGCGTCATGTTCGAAGTTAACCACTCCTCCAGAATGTGAACAGAATAAGTTGCATGATGCCCTTCAAAAATGTGGCGACTGGGCGCCAATCCGCCATTATGAATACGACATGACAAGGGCGGCTATCTGTCAGGGTTGAATCATCCGTAGAGGATGGGATCATGACAGTCTGCACGCTGAGGGTACCCACGAGACTAAGCTTTAATATGAAGGGGGAGGGGAGTTTATTTTGTTGCCATCGGCATCATAGTAATAGGAAAAGCGGTGGTCTCAAATTGAAATTTTGGGCACGTCGGCTTATCGGCCCGGATCCCGTCTTCAATTTCTACAGCCACCACAACTCGTCCTTCATTTACGCTTTCCTGTCTTTCGTGGTCAAATACCAGATCTGATAGCAGCTCTAGCGCCTTATACCCTGCCGAGCGCTTAACATTGACAAAAACTTGAACAGCCACAGTCTGAGTCACGGCTCCAGATTGATAAACGATCTTGACTGACGAGTAGTCTTTCTCTTCTCCCTTCATACACATGCATACGGTCGGTTTTCGTTACTGGATCTGTCCAAGTCTCTTGCAACCTCACCTTCGCGTTCGGAGTCTGCCGTTCCGCACCCTCCTCGTACGCCGGGCTTCATCTGTGATCGTACCTGACACTCTCGCTGCTCCTCGTAGGCATCGACTTGTCCTCTCGGCGAGCCATTGCTTTCCTAACTCCCAGTTGAATAAAAATTGGAGCGACCATGGATGGCATCCTACACTGAGCGCACCGTCAATTAGGAATGATGCCCGCGGGAAGTTCGGAGGTTTTCATGTTTTCATGTGCCGTAAGTGTTTCCCTTGTCGTAACGAGCTTCAGCGGGGCTTGAAATTTTGGTAATTAGTAAACGCCCTCCTATGCTCGGTTGTTATCGGGTATCGATGTCGTCAGCGATACCAAGACGCTATCCGTTCAAAGATCGACGAGGCTTCCCCGTACAGGAAAACTGAACTGGGAGAAGACAGTCTTGAGTTCATCATGAACTATTCTACTGCCATCGCTCTCAAGATCTTTGATGCGAACAACTTCCATCTCGTCGACTTTGATGATTACGCATCGACGGTTGTGTACTTCTGCGCACTTAATTGCGAGGGGATGGTCGAAGTTCCTGTTGAAGTCTTCTTTGAATGGAATCCTGGGTATCAGGGGTATCATTATTGGTTGTATGAGTGTCATAGGGATCTCCTGTTGAGTTTGCCGGACTGTGATAGTAGGGATAGGCTTCATGGGAGAATGAGGGACGCGTGTTTGAGGTTGCATACGCTGTTGAGTGATAGTAATGTCCAGGGTGCTTTGGAGGAGATGAATTGGGGGTTGTATGGGGAGGAACGGGTCAATCCTGTGAAATATGACAGCAGGTTATGTGTTTCACAGCTTGGGGAAAGGTGTTTTCATACGTTAGCTGGAATTATCGATAAAGCTGAGGAGATGGTAGATTATACAGTGATAGAAGTATGGCGGTGAAATGAATAAACGATCTTCTCAGCTTGGTAGTAAGAGAAACTTATTCATTATCCCATGGAAAAATTGCAATGTTTGCTGATTATAGACTCTTCGCACTTGATATTAGATAGCGATACCAACATCGATGCAATGTCGCGCAATACGACTTGATAATGACATACTTATGTGAACCAAAAATACTCACTGGTCCTTCTGCCTCCTCACCTTCACCCCCATTGAAAGACTGGAAGATAAAAGAGTAGGGAATCTCGTATCCAAGTCGTATATGAGAAAGACCGGACAGGTAAGTATCAAGTTGAAATCGAATGCTTAACCCTGCTGGTCCCACGTGATGTTCAGCCAATGAAACAAAAGGCTCATGATCGAATTCCCACGCCACCGCAAAAAGGACTCGTGGGGCCCGGATTTGTTCTGTTTGCTTTCCTCCTCTCAACCACCATCATCCTCCCAGCCGCTGTCGCAGCCTTCCTCTGCGACTTTTCCTCCTCGCCATGGATAGCGAATCTGTTTCTATCTGTATTCCGTGACTGTATAGGTCGTATTGTCCTCCATATACACCTTGGAATCCCGTAGGATGTGGTATGAAGTCGACCGGAGGGGTTTGGGGCGACTCGTCGCCTAAGGTCTTGATACCACGATGAGGAGGTGTATTCGTCTGGTGACCCTTCCCAGGTGCGTCGTACACCGTCCTCGCTGTCGTCTATCATTGCTAATAAGATCATCACAGATCCGGCTCAGATAGTCGTATTCCATACCAGGATCGATGTAGACCTCATGCATCTCTCGCTGGCCGTCGCTGATTGGGCCTCCCCTCTCGCTGGACTCTCGTCATTTCGCTCTCGTCAGCCGTCACCGCGTGACCGGCAAAAGGAGCTATTCCACGTTGGCCACTGGCAACGACATCCGGTGCACTCAGATCCGCGGGTCTCGTTTCGGTTGTTTATTACTCGGAGAATGACTCGGGAATCCTGTTGTCCAGCAGCCCCTACAATCTGGTTTTCGAGCACTGTCTGTCGTTCGTCGTTCGTTCTGTTCGGAAACGATGTGTCTAGATTAGTGTCGACTACAGGACCCGATACCAGAGATTGAATGCAGCATCCTTCCGGACTCCATATTCCTCTCCTTTCGCACCACCGGAACCTGCATGTTTATGTGTGTTTGTACGTTCCTGCACAAGCCGTGAATTAGGACTTGATCCCATTATCCACTGGTCCATGATGTCGCTAAAGATGCTCTCCCTCCTGACGCTCTTCCTACCACTTGTTCTGGCGCATTCTACGTCTAGTATGGATTCTATGACAGGGATGGATACGTCGGGAGACACGACGCTTATGTCGGGTATGATGGTGCCGTACCTGCATTTCACACCGGGAGATATCCTGCTGTTCGAGGGCTGGGTCCCCAAGAGTGCTGGTGCGATGGTTGGAGCATGTATTGGCCTTTTCATGTTGGCGTTGATTGACCGCTGGCTTGCGGCGATGAGGAGGGTCATGGAAGGACACTGGGCAAGAAGGTTTGCGAGTCAATCTAGTTCCATTCACCTATGCTAACAAAGCTTTCCAGGGCCCAGGTACTCTATGCACGAAAGAACCGCGACTCCTCTTCCGAAGTCGAGGCGCTCAAGTCCGAGCCGGGTACCCTCAAGTCTGTCGTACTGCGCTCTGCACCGCCGTTTGTTCTTAGGAACGATCTGGCAAGGGGTGCCATGCATGCGCTGCAGTCTGCTTTGTCTTTCACATTCATGTTGGCAGCCATGTGGGTATTTTCTCTTCGACGTGTGTGCAGTTTCTGATCCTGGACTTTCAGGACCTTCCAGGTGGGATTCATTCTCTCCATCATTATCGGCATGGGAGTAGGCGAGACATTGTTTGGGAGGTTTGGTACCCATGGGCTCGGAAGCGCCCATTAATGCGACACTAATATGCTTTGTCTTTGTTAATTGCTGTATGAATTATCAACTTTTTTGGAGAAACAAGATTGATCGTTTCATCGCAGAAGGCGGGACAGGTTCAGACGCCAACGCCAAACAAGGATCAATATGAACGAGAAAACTTTTTGCACTGCGGTGCGAGCGTCGGATTGATGGACGTTTCTTTCCGTGAATGTGGTCGTACTCATCGAGTAGTCTCTCACGCACTACCCTTCAACATCGCCTAAGATGAGCACTGGAACTGCCCCAACGATCCCAGCAGAGTTCCAGCAATACAAGTACGTCCTTTATACCGCTTCCGCGTTCTGTGACTGACAAAGTATCAAGTTCATACGTAGAAGATCCGAAGTGGCAGCGCAGGTTCACCGCTATCTGGGCGTCATGTGTCGGTGCTGCGATTCTGTACTCCTTGCCCTACCTTGTTCGCTCGATACGCAACAGAAGGACTTTGTTATGGTTCCAAGGCGTTAGCGAGGACTTTAGCGCCAAGGGTATATATGTGCCCCTCCAGCAAACTACACCGCGTCGCTCGATACCGGCAAAGAGGCACCTAGAAAGTATCGTTGGGACCATTGGGAGCCTCACATTGTGGACGCCTCCGTTCCTTGCACTGAATGTTGGACAGAGTGAGTGTTATACACGTATACATATGCGAGACCGTCTCACACGGGCGATATAGTCTTCGTAATCCTCGCCTACCTCGTCATCGTGCTGGTATGCATCATCGTCGACGCTCAACTGAAAGACAACCCCAACCGTGCAGGGTTCCTCGCTCTCGCGCAGTTCCCTGTGGTCTTTTTGTTCGCCACGAAGAATTCCTTGCTCTCGCTGCTCCTAGGCCCTGGACACGGGTACGAGAAGCTCAACTACGTTCACCGCTGGTCCGGACGGTTCATGTTCCTCGGTGCGGTCGTGCATGGGTCGCTGTGGATTAGGAACCACCTAGAGTGGAACCTGACGATTCTGGGGGAGCAGAAGGAGACGAGTGGGATTGCTGCGTTTGGGGTGTTGTGTGTGATTGTGCTGACGAGTGTTAGGCCTGCGAGGAGGGTTTGTTATGAGATCTTTTTTGTTGTTCAGTGAGTTTTATTCTCTGTGGCTAGGTGGGTGTTAACGTTGGTGATTGTAGTGTCCTTGGGTTCGTGGCGTTCTTCATCACGATATGCTACCATACGACGTATGCGTCTCCGTGGATATTCCCTCCGTTGGCGTTTTATGGCCTGGATATGCTCATGCGTCTGTTCCGGTATCGAATCAAGGATGCTACTGTCACTGCTGTTGACAACCAGATGACCATCGTACGTAGCTAATCTCTTCTTTGTCGTCCTCCAGCCAGCTCATTCCCCCGGTTTAGATTCGTATCCCAGACTGTGATTTCGGCTGGGAAGCAGGGCAGCACATCTGCTTACGGGTCTTTTTCTCAGGACGCGTATTCGAGTCTCACCCGCTGACTATCCTCTCGGCGCCTAGTAGGGTCTCGTGTATCTCCTCGCCTGGGATCATACTGGGAGCGAGGGTGTCGGGTGATTGGACGAGGGCGCTTAATGTGTTCACTGCCAATGAGAGTGCGGAGAATAAGACAAAGTGCTTGGAGCATGAAGACAAGGCTGGGACTACTGGGGCAGACGTTCCGGTGCAGGTTATGCTGGATGGACCCTATGGAGGGTGTAGTATTGATTTGGGACAGTACGAGAGCGTGCTGTTGTTCGCTGGGGGGAGCGGAGCGACGTTCACGATTGGTTTGCTTGATGATATCGTTGGGAAGTGTGTCAAGCTTGGGAGGCCTCGTGGGGAGCGGACTAAGAGGATCGAGTTTGTGTGGTGTATACGGTCTTTTGGTAGGGTCTTTCATTCTACTCTTTTATTCATTATTTCTTATTATGTCGTCATCAGGCTCGATCGATTGGTTCGCACCTATGCTCATGGATATCACCAACGTCGCTGGGCGTCCCGGTTCGACACTAGACGTGCACGTCTCGATATACGTTACGTGTCTGTGTAACCCCGATGCAGTACCATCTATTCCCAACTCGGACGTGATCTTTGAGCGTCCTGGATTTGGGAAGGTGCTTGGGGATTTGGTTACATCTCCTCCGCCTGATGATGAGGAAGAGAAGAAGTTAAGTTGGGTAGGTCTGGGTGGGGGCGTTGGGGTGTGTGTCTGTGGGCCTGAGAGTTTAATAAGGGAGGCGTCTAATGCTGTTGCGAGGCTTGGGATGACGAGGAGTGGGGAGTTGGGTGGGGTGGGGCTGCATACGGAGTTGTTTTCTATGTGAAGTGTGTATAATGTTAATACGTTGCCAAGTCCGTGGATATGGATGATTTATTTTGGCTTAATTGCTTGCCTCGCCATTCAATCATTGCAGAGGCTGGTGTTTTTTCGATGGCCTAAACCGGGATTTTAAAAGGTTTCGATTTCCAGCTTTAGTTTTTACATTCTCGGTTTGAGTGTCGTAAAACGAAAAGTTATCCTAAGTCCATTGTTCTATTAGGGGGAGGGGGATTTTTCATGCCGTTTTACGGACGACCCTTTCAGGACTGACAAAGGCTTCAATTTTTACGAGCTAAAATGACCCGGCCTCTGCTGTGAATGTGTAATAGAGGGCGCGAAAGTGTGAAGCAGCCGGACGCGGTATATTGAATAAATATGGCTGCTCAAACTACGTACGAAGACACCTGGATCGGAGCAAATCTAAACGGTATTATAGATAAGGATATACAAGTGCTGTGAAAAGCCGAGATGAAAAGATTCCGACCATGGTATGTAATGCCTTTCCAAAGTTGAGAAGACCAATCAGTGGTATTCCGTCGGAAAATAAAGGAGGGTCTTCACCTAGAATACTAAAAGGCCTTTTCCATAGAGATTAGGAAGTATGTTCTTGATAACCGCATTCCGATACCCCATTTCTTGACTGATCTCATCTTCGAGGTACACCCCGCGCAAATGCGACATGTCAGCACGCATCAGAGCCGCGTCTAGAGCAATCCAATGCATCCGTTCGGCTTCTGGAAACTTCTCCGGGTGGATCTTGGGTAGCATAAGCGTAACAGTCTCAATAACGTTCTCCCTGAAGTTCTCCAGTATCTGTGTCCAGCAGATAGCGGCAAGTGAGGCTGATATCCACTCCTCCGACTCGCATCCAAGGCATTCTTGTGTCAGCGTTAAACGGACGTGCCGAAAACGGCTGATATCAGGGAGGTTTTCCGGGTGGATGGAATCAGTGGAATCTGTGAGGTTTTTGGATGGATAAGAATAGGGAGGGTTAAAATAGCAACGCTTGCTTACCAAGGGCCTCCAATTGGATCTCTATTGTCTCCAGGGAAGGCATGTGCAGCGTTTCCAGTAATCTGGAAACGGCTTTCATCTCCCGTGAATATAATATGTTGACGTGCAGTTTCCGTAAACCGGAGAGTTGCAAGATACATGATGGATCAGCGAGCCACGACGTAAGTCCCCAGACTTGGTCGCCATCAAGAGAGAGGGAGAGGTTTTCGAGTGGTATTCGAAGGGATTTTGGGGTATATGTCTGTGAACCGTTGGTCAGGGCACAGGTGGTGACGTTCACCAAGCTGATATCTGCGATATTCGAACCCTGGAACAAGGTGAATAGTTTGTCTAAGCTGGGAACGCTGGTGAGGCTTGATATCGTTACTTTGTGGAGGTCCGGGAGCCTGGAAGCGGACAGAAACGAAGTGTGAATACCTGGGATATGGCGCCATAGGAGTCCGCTAAAGTTGATATGGAGAGTTCGCAGGTTTGTGAGCGCGGGTAGAATGTGATCAAGGACTGGTATCGACCGGGCGAGCCACCGGTCGGACTTGAAGACATCACCCTCGATGATTTCGAGGTGCCGAACGAAGCCCGGGACATGAGGAGCCGATTCTATCAGGCGTAGAAATAGCTCCGCCGCTGTTCGGCCTTTTGGTTGGTCAGGCCATGGTCGGCCAGCGAGGGTGATTCGAGAGAAGAGGTTTTGCTGGCTGCGCCCTGACCAGGATGATGAAACAAGAGCACAGGCTCTCAGCGAGCGGGGATGGTTATACAAATTATCGATAATGATATCGATCAATTCCTGGGGTATAATAGGTTGCGGCGAAGCCGCCGGAGTCGGTGAAGACGTTTTGGAAATGCTAATATGAAAAGAAAATGAAATCAGCTACCTCGACATCGTTTCTGCACAATGGACGTACAGCAGGTCGCGGACACACAGCGTTAACATGAGAAGTGTAGATGTTGGTTGAGAAGAACTGCCTGCGTGATTGCAGGGTCATCTTTATGTGCAGCCTCACCGGTCACCCCGAATGTTCCTGTGCGGGTATAAATGTTCCCGTCTTCGATCCCATTTACATTTGATTCGAATTCGCAGAGCCATGAGTAGGTGTATTCTCGTCAGACCCCATGTATGTTGATAGTATCTTCTAGAGTCCAATTGAAGTGCAAGCCATTGATTAGCAAGACGGCTCGTGACACGGCCCATCACTGATGCACCTTTAAATCGCGATGCGAGAACACCGAGTCGGACCATGACGTACCTTCTAGGCGATATCTGATTCGTCCTCGAGGGACAATACGGGATCTAAAGTTAAACATCAGTAGGTCTTCTTCCTAGACGGATGGGAATCAGCGTACCTTGGAGCCCTGGATGCACGGTGATTTGGCCATCATAGCATTGTAAGCAATTCTTCGGTGTTTTGGAGCCCACGAAGACGAGCCATGCTTCGCCGTGAACGGGTAATGCGTGCTGTGTGGGACAACGAGGGTGCCTTACAGTCTGCAGTTACCATAAACCCGGATATTCAACATTGGCTGGATGGGTGGATGATACGAAGACGCTCATCGATTTCCAGAGCAGCCGACTGATTGAGGCGTTCGGAATCGGCAAAGAATACCCCAAAGGACCCATGGGGTATCCGCAGCCACTGAATGAAATCCAACGGCATTTTCAGGGTAGTACTAGGGCGGCGTGCCATAAGTATGTGAAACTGCAACTCGCTGAATGACTTTCTTGACAAGAGGGAAGACGCCACCTAGAATTTCATGATCGTGATCATGAGGATTTTGCGGGACCTGCTGACTTCCGAAGGGTTTTATGAACTTGGGGCCAGAACCTACTTGAGAGAGAGAGCTAGAATGGGCTTTGTCACTTTTCTACATCGCAGCAACTTGAATGCGAGAAGTCTTCAGGCATCGAGGGGCCTGAGATTTGAAATTCCTCGTCGTTAAGGACCTTGGTGGCGTTTAGCTTGGTCGACGTTTCCTTGTTGCGACTGTGAACGCGAAAACTTAAATGTCAAAACCATTATCCTAAACGGAGGCTCACTTGCTTATATTCACATTTGACGTCGCATTCTGTCTTCTTGAGCCGTCACGCGTCACTAACTCTACTTCATCGCTGATAGTGGTAGCTCATGTTCCCAAGTAAGGAAGGGTCTTTCAAGATTGCGATGTCATGTATGACACCTAGAGAAAACAGCATCAATAGCAAGCGAGCAAGATGATAATACAGTACATGATACATATGAGTGTGTCGGTAATAAATAATGCATGATCGAAAGTCTATAATGCATGAGTAAGCTAGTAATGAACAACATTCCTGAGCGCCTCGATAGCGGCTTCTTGTTTTTCGGCTCGAGCCATATCACCCCTTCTTCGGTGGATCTCTGTAGTCCAGATTAGTCACACAGTCCAAGAAAGAAACAGAAGGAAAGACCAACCCAAATTTCGCTCTGCAATCCATAACCTTAGCGGACCATTTCCGACAGTATCGGCTCCTGTTGTGTTTTTGGCGCCCTTCACAGAACCTGCGCCCATTCCCGACGCCAACTGCTCGCACGTCACTAGCATGGTCATAGCGTGTTCCATAGCGGTATGCATGAAATGTGGCGTGAGCAGTGCCAAGGTTAATGCACGTAAATGATTGTCCTTCGAGTCTGTCGTACCACCCATCGCCGACCTGAGCAAATTCCTGAGAGCATAGAATGGTCAGTACACGAAGATAAAGGTATTAGAATAAGAACATACTTGGCCTTGAGGATTTCCGAGGACAGACACGCCTCGATAAGAGTACCTATACTCCTCAGAGTGCCACCCTGAGTTTGGCAGTCGTCGATGACGGACAATCCATCCTCCGTGATAGCCTCCCAGCTATCTTCGTCCTGTTCACCTCGAGCCCATACACCGATTCTCAAAGCGATTTCACCGGCACGGGCAGACGTCCACACGTAATGGTCTCTAGCGGGGCCATCCTCCGCAAGGTAAGCCGCTGCTCGATAATAATCGCCAGCTAACTGCATATCACCCTTTGTATGGGCAAGATGTGCATGGTGCAACATGATGCGGGCGGCGAGAGCGTCAAACAGCCCCTTCGTACGAGCGTGCGCCGTCAAAGCAGCGAGATGCTTCTCAGCGAACGGGATTTCAGACCGCATGATATGAACCGAGATAAGCTCGCAAAGCAAGTCACACTTCAGCCGGGCCATCGTCAGGTTCATCTGCTCTACATCATCAACGCTAGCCCAGGGGGGAACAACAAGCTCCTTGCGCATCTCTTTCTCCCATACCGCCAGACCTTCGACGGCAAAGATCTTTCGCTTGGGTTTTCGGCCGACGGGATCTTTCCTCGAGATGGCGCTGACGAGATAGGCAAGAATGAAAAGGACACGCGGATGAGTCGTTTGAATGAGAAGAGGAGGTGACGGTGGATTTGAAAAGGTTATCTCGACGACGCCGCTGCCTGACGTTATCAAGACCCCGGAGTCCATGAGCATATGAAGGAGGGTTAGACGCGTACTTGCTCTTGCAAAGTTACCGACGAAAGTGTGGAAGACGACGCCGATAATCAAGGTATGGATAGCCATGATTTCAGCCAGTTTGTCAGCGAACTTTGGCATCGATGGAGTAGGAGTAGAAGGTTGTTTCGGTGAACCGGCTATAGTTCCTTCCTGCGACCGAGGTGTGTTGGATATCGAGTTGAGGACCTGCTTTTCTGCGACAGCTGAGCCCTGCACCGAAAGACAATCTATTCCCAGAGCCTCCTCTGCCGAGCGTAGGGCATCGTCGACGCTCTCCCACAGATTTGACGACACCAGCGTCCTCAGCTTCAGGACGAGAGCATATAGTTTGACGCTAGAGTGCCTGTTGTTGTCGGCGAGGTCTGCCAGGGCTTGTATAGCAGATAGGGGTGCCTTCGTCTCTTTCGGACTAGATATCGAGGAAGACGAGTTCGATGTTGTAAGATGTGAGATGAGGGTAAGATGAGCGGCGTAAATCGCATGGGGTGGATCAGAGGGTAAGAACGAATTGAGCAGACATCGAAGGAGAGTGAGGGCGAATTTGGACTTGCGTTGCCAGTGCAGCAGTCGTGCTGTTAAGCAAGTTACATGGGGACGATACAGTCGAAGGGTCGGGTGCTGGCGTCATGCGTTCAGTCAAATAATGACATTATCCGAGAAGGAAACT
Source organism: Desarmillaria tabescens (assembly GCF_030435595.1). Classification (NCBI taxonomy): domain Eukaryota; kingdom Fungi; phylum Basidiomycota; class Agaricomycetes; order Agaricales; family Physalacriaceae; genus Desarmillaria; species Desarmillaria tabescens. The sequence continues at coordinate 57,784 of NW_026848445.1, forward strand.
CACTTTTTGTGCGATATTTAGCTACAAGCATACAATTCAGTACACGAAATAGATATACAACATAGTACTCACTGCTTTATTCGCAGCCTTCTCCACCTAATACCCAAACCGTCAGCCTAGTTCGACACCAAGAAACATATCACATACCTCAATTTCGATGGCTTTTGCCCACAAATGGTCATCATTTTGACTGAAGCCCCCGGCTATTACAAGCATACCAACCTCCACCATAGCAGTCCATGCTCTGCATTCCACCTCTGGAGTCAAATTCGGTAGGTTCAAACACCTTCGAAGAGCAAGAAGAGAAAGGCATAGAGATTGGGCATGATACCGATGCGTCGGTGGATGTATCAGAATGCCTGGAAGCGAAATGAGTAGGAGAGAGGGGGGTAATGGTGTGAGACATGACGGCTTAGGAGCCATGGCGATCGCCTTCAAGGGAGCAAGGTCATTGCCGTCGACAGCAGTGGCGCCCTGTGATATGCTGTCGCGACGCTGACGCTTCGTGGGTCGAGGATTGTAATCTGTCGGGCTCACTGTCCTGGTCGTCATCGGGAGAGGCGCGTACCGTCACACTGTGACAAGTCGCGTTTTTTGAACTCCGATTCACAGTCCGCAGGTCCGGTATCTGGATCTCACCTGTTAAGCCCGCTAAAGCACAGATGTAATAGCTGTTAAAAACGTTTTTTAACGGCTATAACAACTGCAAGGGAGAGGGATATCTACAGTACTTGAATAATTATTGAATAAAGCTGTCCTGCGTGCTCGTAATTATCAAGTCCTCTGGCATGTTTTATCAGCAGGTGTTATGGATCTCGAGTCTTTTCAGGTCTGTACACGAGTCAACACATGCCTGCTCTCGGCCTTCTCGGCCTTCACCTCGGCTTACTAGTATTTTCTCCTACTTTCTCTATTCTTCTTGCCGATACTGGAATACTACAGAACTTTACAGAATAATACGGACTTGAGTAGCATATAAATACTGTCTTTACCTTTGTATTAGAGATCTTAAGCTAATTTTACTCATCTTCGAAGTCCACTTAACTGTGTGAACTAAGCATCTCTGATCGGTTACGCCAAGCGCTTGCCAATCAATTGCTTCCCGACTACGCCTAGCGCTTTTCGGAAACCCTGTTAGTTACGCCTAGCACTTGCTGACGCCCCGTTAACTATGCCTAGCGCTTGTTAACACTCTTACGGATCCCTCTTGGTGGTTGGAACTCGGCTTTCGGACATCCTCGCCCTCAACTTAGGTTTTACTCGAGTATTCATTACTTTGTGTATTAGCTCAAAATACTCCGATTCTTAACATTGGTGGACACATTGGGACCACCTTGTAGAGGGAATTGTTTTATTCATTATTTCCTACTCGCTTTCGCACCTTATCGCGCCTACTCACACTGAATTCAATTACTATGCCGGGACCCATTTCAACAATCCATTTACCGGCTTCGCAATCTTCTCCCCCAACTCAGCATTTGCCTGGTGATTCACTCGGCTTTCCAGATCCTCCAGCACCGCTTGTGTTTCCAGTCGACCCAGCTGACATTTCCAACACTGATAGCAGGAAGGTTACTCGCTTGTGGCCATCCTGTGTTCCCCTCTTTGCCTTCGCAGAACATTCATGTTTGCAGGAGCGTAAGGATCGGATTATACAGGTACTTAAGCTCAGCAAGAACAAGAGACTCAGGAATAACCTACGAACCACCAGTGATCGTGTATTGAAGCATAACCAGTACACTGAGACCTTCTCGGAAGAAACTCACATGCTAGATTTCCTTCTTACATCCGTTTTTGCCTGCACTACATTCACGAAAGATGTTGTGTACAAATTGGATGAGAAAATCTATCGAGATCTTCACACCCTATTAACAACTCGCCATGCATTAGCTTCCTCGTCACTCAATAGCTTTGGTTATTCGGATCTCAGACCACCTGGATGGGCCATTGACACTGCGAAAGGTTTGACGGCCAACGATTTTGAGTTGTATGCCTTCCAGTATCGCATTCGGGTCAAGCATTTTCTTCATATGCTTGATTATGTCTATGACTGGAATAAACTTCAGACACGCGTATACCTAGATGAAAAAATGCTGGCAGCTCAGCGCAATGCTGACAGAGCGCGTCTTGAGAAAAGGGAGTATTACCTTCCTGCTGTTCCTCCTGTATCACATTCCAATCCTTTCAAGTCAAAGACCTCTGTTCAGGCCTCGGCCTCCGACTTGAGTTGGGGGGGAGTACACTATGATGCTTCAAGAGATGAGGAACAGCATCCTAGCAGCTCACAGGTCGCTAAAATATGCGGTCAGTCTTGTCTTTGTGTGAATTCCAAAGTCAGTGAACCTCACGATTTCGGTCCATATCAACATGAGAGTTTGCCTGCAGCATCCCACCAAGCTCAGATTCCAAAGGACTTAGATTGCAGAAATCCTTCTTCGCACACAAGCATTTACCGAGGACGTTCTCCTAGCGATCTCGACTCGGGTCAAGGTTGCACCATCACCGATGGAAACAAACATCAGTTTCGTCGTGATTCATGCTATTCAAAAATTCCCACATGCTCTGATCTCTCGGAGTATACCAGCATTGATTTTGACACCGCCCTCAAAGCGACGGACATACCTGCTTACAACAGTAATCCAAACACGAGGGATAATTGTGGGAACAAATTCATTATTACTCCAACCCTGAATCATAACATCGGCAATCCAATCATTCCATATTCAAACAATAACGGAATTCGTACTTTCCGAATCGCTTCAAATACGCCGTGTGCACCCTTTTCAGAGAAGAACAAGAATTCTCGATTACCACGTAAAATCAGATATCACATCGACCGGCTGCAGAGACAGCTACAGCGAATAATCCATGCCACCGGCTGTGTCATGTCCACTAATAGTGATTGTCAGCGTATACTGATGGGAATGAGAGAATGCGTACTGCGGTTGTCGGGATTTACCATCATGGGAAGCGAAGCAACACGGGTCCCAGTAGGAGTGAATACTCCTGATCTTGATACCTTGCAGATGGTCCTCAATTCAGGCTCGTATATCATGTGTAACTCCCAAACAGCACTTCAGATGCTCTCTATGTGGCCTAGAGTTCGCGTCAAGCAGAAGACGAACCTTATGAAGCAGACTGGAACCAAATGTCGGCTACAAAGTCAATGTCTTGTCAGACACGGAGTTAAAGTTGAATTTTCCATAGTACCACCGCCTATTGACTGGGAGCTTCGGGTATTTGAGGTTCATGCCTTAGCAGAAGAAGTTGTGAGCCAATCAACCAAGATCGCAAGGCTCCAATCGTACCACACCCAAAAATCTGGTCGTCATTCAAAACATCGACGAGTACCAGGAACAGTCAGAGCCAAAATCTGGCTCGGGATACCTGCGAAACTGCAGCCAACTGTTGGTCATGATAACCAATTTCTTGATGTATCCCTTACATCCTCGACAAACGCTCCCACGATTCCTATTACGCTGGAAGCTATGGCAACGGAACGAGATACGAAATGGCTACTCACAAAATTTTCACAGAGTGGCAAGTTCAATACGGTATCTTTGAAGCGCAAGCTGTTGGAGAAGACTGAGCGCAATCAATTAAATCAGAGCATTCAGCTCATCACTAGTTCAGACAGCGTACCCTGCCACATTTTTATCATGCGTATTGCAGTCTCTCACATCATCCTTTTCATAAATGCCCAAACTAGCCTTCTAACGTGTTCTATGGACGGAGCACCGACTGTGGCACCAACGGAAGTTCATACGAGTGTCGCTCGACATAAACGACGTATCATTCATGCATCACGAAGCGATCCTGAAGCCTTAAGCATAGCTATAGAAGTCCTGATCAATAGAAAACGACGCTATCAGAAGAGAAATCAGCGCACAAGGCCCATGAGGAAACTTGATGATCAAATTCGGAATCCGGGTATCAACATACACAGCATAGTCGAAGTCAACATTGTCCTGGACAAAGAGGCAGGATACTCTGACGTACGGGGGAAGGACGCAAAGCCGGGCACAGTCTCGAGGGCGAATGAACCAATGGTGGTATCGATAACATGGCAAAAGGAAGACCGTGGCGATCAACATCATCAATATCATTCCCATTTTGGAAATAACTCACCGGCAACTACGCAAGCCGATTCCCTTTGCTATCATCGCACGATGGAGCCGTCCTCCATCCACGCATCTCCCAAACAACATTCTAGCATATCCTGTGACCGAAATTATCTTGAATCTAGTATAAATTTTGAAGCAGGGACACATCATTCAAGGGCTCAAACATTTTGTCGATATTTGAAGTGTTATCCAGTACAAGGAGAGCATCGACATCTACGACACGGTACTAGAATTTCGACCCGTGTTCACTCCCTGATAAGGCAAGGTATCCTATTGCTCGAAAAACACGTCAGCCGAGAAACTCATTGGCAGCAAGGAGATGACTTACCTTATATCTACGTCTCCCGGCTCTTTGTTCTTCCTATTTCAAACCTCTACAACACCCTAACAGCGGTAGTAAACTGGAATATGACCAGACGTGTTCGTATTGCCCGAAAATGTTTTTATAACATTCGTAGGAAAGGTCAGAGGATGGAACGACGACTGTGCGCCACCCGAGACGATCAGCTTCAAGTTGCAAGGGCGGTGCTTGATCCGCGTCGAGCCATCAGAAACCAGGCACCTACCATTACGAAAGCCATCTCCAAAGAGAGGGTCAGCATCATCTCCGGACGCGAATTCATCGGTACTTGCTTCCATTACCTTCACGGCTCTATTCTCATCCTGATCTGCAAGGAACTCTCCGAATTCCTTGTCGCATTGCGTGAATTCAAATTTCCAAAACTTCCTATGGTGTCGCGCAGCCCTAATTACCTTAGAACTATGTTCGAGGCTCAGTACCTCCCAGGGATTCGGCACTCACCTCGATGGGAAGTCCCTTGTCAGCTTATTCTGGAATTAATCAATTCCCCTAGCTTTGCGGCTTACCCCTGCCTGCTGGTGATGGCAGAAGATGCAGTGACTAAACAAGAGCTGAAACGAATACTCACAGAACATACACGGAGTGCCGCGTTCAACACATTATTATTGAAGCGCAATTTCCCTGAGAAAACTGAACATGATCAATTAAATCAGAATGTTCAGCTCGTCGCTACTTCAAACGACGTACCCAGGGACATTTTTATCATTCCTATGGCAGTATCTCGCATCACCCCTTCTAGAAATACTGAATTCAGCCTTCTACCGCGTTCGACAGACCTAGCACCGACTGTGCCGCTATCAAAGGTTAATACAAAGGTCGTCGGGCATAAGCGAAGCAGTAGAGATGCATCAGGAAACGAAGTGAACGATACAGAGACCTTGAGACATGGGCAAAGGCTGGACACAATTTCGAGCGTGGGTGGACCAATGATCGATGAATCGAGCAAGCGGAGAAATGAAGGGGCTCATCATCAATATCATCCCCGTTTTGGAAACTGTTCCCAGGAACCGGCCCTTGTCGATCCGCTTCCTCTCACGCAGCTTTCCTCTACCCTCGTACCGTCCGAACATCAGTTGTACACATCCGGGGATGGAAAAAATAGGTTCACTATACTCTAAAGGCTGGCTCTAGGTTTATCTAGCAGTGAACGGCCCGGCAGTAATGACATTCCCGAAGGTTAGTGGAGTTACAACCGCAATCAGCAGGTAGCAGCCGCACTAGCACAGGACAATCAAATCTACGAGATTCACTTCTTCTAATTCTCTTCATTCACTTGATTTGTGCCTCATTCCGGCATATGTAGACTGGGGGGGGCCATGTTATGGATCTCGAGTCTTTTCAGGTCTGTACATGAGTCAACACATGCCTGCTCTCGGCCTTCTCGGCCTTCACCTCGGCTTACTAGTATTTTCTCCTACTTTCTCTATTCTTCTTGCCGATACTGGAATACTACAGAACTTTACAGAATAATACGGACTTGAGTAGCATATAAATACTGTCTTTACCTTTGTATTAGAGATCTTAAGCTAATTTTACTCATCTTCGAAGTCCACTTAACTGTGTGAACTAAGCATCTCTGATCGGTTACGCCAAGCGCTTGCCAATCAATTGCTTCCCGACTACGCCTAGCGCTTTTCGGAAACCCTGTTAGTTACGCCTAGCGCTTGCTGACGCCCCGTTAACTACGCCTAGCGCTTGTTAACACTCTTACGGATCCCTCTTGGTGGTTGGAACTCGGCTTTCGGACATCCTCGCCCTCAACTTAGGTTTTACTCGAGTATTCATTACTTCGTGTATTAGCTCAAAATACTCCGATTCTTAACAGCAGGTACGCATGACATAACTGAGCATGCGGACATCATTCCCCCCGAGCATGCGCTCACCGAATTACCTCCGTCATCAGCCGCCCATCAAATTTGCTGTGCCGAGCCTTCTGTTCATCACCCCGCACGATGAGCTCAACCATATAGTGTATATACCTCAAATTTCAGCCCAAAATAATAGAAAAATGCGTAATATATAGATTAATTTTGTCCATTATGTTTTTTGACCTAAATAACATCAAGTGGCCTCATGAGATAGGGAAAACTATCAGAAATACGTGGTAAAAAGAGTAATAGGGGGATAGAGGAGACATACCTGGTATTTTACATTTCTAGTGGTTGGGGCGGGTACTCCTGTTAAATAACAGATGATATACATTGTATAATCATGTGTACAAAACTCCATGGCTATCCGAAATTTATTGAAGGAGATATGAGCAGATCATTCTGCAAAACAGGAGGAGCACATCCCCAATTTCGATGTTCCAGTCATCCTATGGTCCTGGGATTATCAGAATCGGATTCCTTGACCCAAAAAACACTAGGAACATCTATCATCCATGGGGGTAATATGTCAAAACTCCGAAGTACAAGAGGTTCTTACATTTTGTCTTATAGCTACATATGCCTGTATATGTTATCTGGGTAAAATGACCCCCATGGATGATAGATGTTCCTAGTGTTTTTTGGGTCAAGGAATCCGATTCTGATAATCCCAGGACCATAGGATGACTGGAACATCGAAATTGGGGATGTGCTCCTCCTGTTTTGCAGAATGATCTGCTCATATCTCCTTCAATAAATTTCGGATAGCCATGGAGTTTTGTACACATGATTATACAATGTATATCATCTGTTATTTAACAGGAGTACCCGCCCCAACCACTAGAAATGTAAAATACCAGGTATGTCTCCTCTATCCCCCTATTACTCTTTTTACCACGTATTTCTGATAGTTTTCCCTATCTCATGAGGCCACTTGATGTTATTTAGGTCAAAAAACATAATGGACAAAATTAATCTATATATTACGCATTTTTCTATTATTTTGGGCTGAAATTTGAGGTATATACACTATATGGTTGAGCTCATCGTGCGGGGTGATGAACAGAAGGCTCGGCACAGCAAATTTGATGGGCGGCTGATGACGGAGGTAATTCGGTGAGCGCATGCTCGGGGGGAATGATGTCCGCATGCTCAGTTATGTCATGCGTACCTGCTGATAAAACATGCCAGAGGACTTGATAATTACGAGCACGCAGGACAGCTTTATTCAATAATTATTCAAGTACCGTAGATATCCCTCTCCCTTGCAGTTGTTATAGCCGTTAAAAAACGTTTTTAACAGCTATTACATCTGTGCTTTAGCGGGCTTAACAGGTGCTGGACCTGGTTCATCTATACACCAAAAAGTTTCAAAGGTTGGTCATTCCACATTTTTTCCACAGGGCGCGCAAATAATGACAGCATTTTAATCCAAAATCAGATATCTATTAGATCCCGTGCAGCAGGCTCTAGCCTGTGATCGAGGTTCGAAACTTCAATTTCTCAGCGGCGCCAAGTCCCCCCTGGAAGACGGCCTACAAACGGTCAGGGGACATAAACATGGGACCAAAAACGTGCACCCGAGTTTGTACTTACGGGTATCCCTCCTTCGCAAGAGGCGTTATTCATCACTTCACTGTCAGAGAAGGGCAGGGACGCTCAGAAAATTGGTATTTGTAACCGATGTTTCGGACTGTGGCTTGTAATTGTGGTTACGCCTCTACGACGGTCGATCATCGATCGTATCCTGCTTTGTATTAACGTCCGTACTCCTATTACCCTAGGTCCGAATTATATATGAGCTGTATCACACGAGCTGTTGTGCACTGCTGTTGCCTTGCTTCCGCTCATCATGGTCAATCTCTCGTATACCATAGGCTCTCTGCTTCTTGGTGGTTTGTTTTCTGCGGTGTAAGTACTTTCTTCCCCGATGTCTCATCTCTCACCCAGTGAGTCCAACAGTCTTACCGGCATGTTGTCCGTCCAGTCTCTCCTTTACTTCAAACTCTTCCCCCAGGACAAACCCCGCATCAAAGCTCTGGTGAGGGCTTCCTTGTTTTCATCAAATTCATCGTGTCTGCAACGCTACTGTACAGGTTACTATTCTATGGTCGGTCCCCTCTACTCGCAAACCTACATGTGAGCTCACACAGCAATGTAAGGCTCCTCGACGTCGCTCACAGCGGGACTGTTTGGGCCGGGATATGGAACTATTTGATCGTTCACTTTGGCGACACAGCTTGGATAGACCAAATCCCCCCGTATGTTCTTGTTCCCTTCTATTATCGCCCTTCCTGACTTTGCCCTAGAGCGATATCGGTAGGCCTCTCACCTGCGACACTTAGCACCAACTCATTCCGCCGTCAAAGGTTACAATCATCCTTACAGTACGTCGTACCTCAGATCTTACGGTGACTGTCCTGATGTTACCGACAAAAGGCCATCTCTACCATATTTGTCCATCTGTATGTCCCGTCCAATACGGTTCGGAATCGGATTCTCACTTGCATAGGTTCTTCGCTGAGCGAATATATCGGCGTGCGCATCTTTCCAGTTCGTAATATACCAAGACTCAGCCAGCTCCTACAGTAAGCAGAAACAACTGGATACTTGCAGCATTGATTGTAATTATAAACCGTTAATCGTTTATGAAGATGGGCTTCTAACATCTTTGCATCTCCTAGGTCATTCTCGCTTTCCTCCGGCTAAGTATGTCCTTTGAAGATCTTTCCTCTGCACCAATCTCATTCCGATTCCTACAGCCTGTGCTTGTGGTGCGTGTCCTTCCAATTTTCTCCGCTCAAACAGCTCAAACAGCCATCTCAGTCACCGCTGGAGCAATGCATGTTTTCCATCACTTATCAGCCCTCTCCTGGACTAATCATCCTTACTCTCCAGGCTATCCATTGGAACATATTCTGGATTCAGGAATAAATTTGGCGTACGACAAATCCCTTTCATCTTCTCTCCCTCTCTCATTCACTGGCACACACTCAGTGGGTATTCTCCGCCGGACTCGCACTCTCATCCGCTGTGGATATCCTCATTACCGGCTCACTACTAAAATTACTCCACACCAACCGCAAAGTTTCATTGAGGTAAGAGAATACTTCCTGTCGGCCTATGAGTTTTAACGTTCGGCGACAGCTTCGACCATATAATAGACTCACTCATTCTATACACATTAGAATGTGGTGCCGTTACGTGGTATGTGATCCATCCTTGCATCTAAGGACTCTGACGCTCATTGTTATCAGCGCTGCCACCATCGCATCGATGATCTGCGTAAGCCCAGAAATAACTCATATCATGTCTCTTTTCATGCTGACTTCCTGCCCGATTCCAGTGGCTTACGATGAACAACAACCTCGTCTTCCTAGGCCTATACTTCGTCATATCTAAACGTGCGTACCAAACGCCAAACCTTCAACCCAAGACTCACACTCTCACCAGTGTACTCAAGCTCCCTCCTAGCAACCCTCATCACCCGGTACGAACTTCGGAACAGCCGAGATCGCTCCACCTCTGATGGCGTCGTGGACCTCGACGTGTTCAACGCGAGAAACCCGCGACGCGTGAACATCCTTAACCCCGTGAGCCATTTGACTTCATCTCCCTAAATACTTGCTGAAAGTCCAGTATTATAGGGCACATCGTTCGCCCATCCCGTGCAAGTCTCCGTCAAGCAAAGTGTGGTCCACTACGGGCCCGATGGAAGTACGGAAGCAGAATCATAATTCTTATACTCGGTTTCACCGAAAATGTTGTATCAATGTGTATTATAATCTCAACTTGGCTCTAGACCCACAATTGAGCACAGGTATTCTCAACGTCTCAACCGGAGAATTCTCGCTCCCCTACTCCAAAGAAATGGTGATGCTAACCCATCATCATGGCTATCTAATATCAAGAGAGCACCCTGCGTGATTCACTGGGATTCAATTGTCAGCGACAGCAATTATACACAATTCAAAGCCGGATCCTCACCAACGAGTGAGCACTAAGCTGGACGACAGGTGTGGGTTTACTTGGCAGCTTCCCCATGATGATTCTATAGCCCTCTCCCAAAATGCTATCATACAGCATATCCGGCGTGAGGTTTTCCGGAAGATCAAATATCGCCATCTCTTCCAAGGTGAGCATGACATGCAAGACCCAAGTTGCGCAAGACCACCCAGTTGGTCCCTGAATTCTCCACCCTTCGTCCATCGCAGGGTGGGACTCGATCACCCTCCTGATGGAGTCCATGTCCAGATCGGTCTGCGCAAACTCCACGATACCAGCCAAGGATGTCGAGTTACCCAGGTTGGACGCTCTGAACCTTGTTTCCCAGCGCCTTTTGGTATCAGTGTTACGGATGATCTCGAATGTGTGGGTCGGGGAGAATGGGGAAAGCCAGGACATGGCTTCAGTGGCTACGAGTACCCAATGAAAGTATGGATGAGGATTGACTATGTCGTTCTGGACGTAATGTAGAGCAACGCCTAAGTGAACAGCCATCTATAGTGGGTTTGTAAGAAATTCTGTCTAGATCAGCCGGGACACTTACAGCACGCCTGGCAACAATGAGCAACAAGGACGGAGGTGCTAAAGATGCTTATACAAATCTCATTCCAAATCTTATTGTCCCGTCCCAGGAGATTGCTTATCAAGATAGCGAGAGAAATATGTGATGCGAGAGAGATAAGTCTCATGACGATGTAACTTCTAATCGTCTAATTGTCCCGGACTTCCATATACCCTCGGTAAAGTACCGGTTGGCGGATATAAGAAAACCGAAACCCGCATGTTAAATATCAAGTGCTTTCCACTTTGCAATACCCCAACTATACCCTTGGTCGACTGATTTCAAACTCGAACGGAGGGATCACTCCGGGAATGCGGAAATTTGAGAGAGTCGGATTTACTTGCCTATACCTAAGATTTCATGTGAAAAACAGGACTTACTGATACTGGTAGCCATACCAAAGGTTCAAGAAGGCATTGAATCATCCCCGGAATGTAAGATATCGAATTTCAATCCAGGCTGCCGTAATCGAGCTCTGAAAGCAAAGATTCAGGAATTCCCTGAACTAGTGACGAAAGCCTCCGTTCAGGGCAAAGTTTCGGCAGATGGTAAACCTAAGGTTTGCGGGGGCCCGGAATGCATGCCCAGACCTTTGATTCCCGTGCCGACATCCAGTATACCCAAATTAGGATTCATGACCCCGTTCCGGCCCAGGACGCCCCAAACCTTAGTTTCGGCTTTGCCTAACACGGATACCGAAATAAAGTATTCCAGACGGGATTTCGGTAGCACTCACATTTTCAGTACTGGTCTTGCCGAAGTATGTACCGAAACAGATGCTTTCGGCATTGATTCAGGGTAGCTGGAAACAATTAGCTTCGGTTCGAACACCGGAGTCTCGTGATCCATTCCTGCTTTCTTTGATTTGAGATAAATTTCACGCCGTCTTGGAACTTTTGATATCGGACGAAATTTCAGCAAGTCTCATTCACTTTCCGAAAAGTTAGGTATAGGTACTATAGTCAGGATGTCCTAAATTTCTACATTTACGGTGTGGATGATCTTCAGGATATCCCTTTCCCAAGGCTCAAAATCATGGCCAAACATTGCCGTCAAGTACTCCCAATGGGCGGGATACCATCCTGCCGACTCCCAATCAATTATCCCCGTCACTCTATCTCCATCAACCATGATATTCCTGGGGTGCGATATAAGAGAATAGGATGGCGACGCCGATGTGATTCTATGACCTCAGGTCGACTACACTCTAGACGAACACCTAAGCGGAGCTGGAGATTCATTTGATCCTCGTGACGTATGGACCGTAAGGACCATCAGTACAGAGCCGTAAATCGTAGACAAGCCCACCAAGAACAGAACAAATCGCCGTTGATGATCCGACAGGACGAGGGATACTTCGCAGCTGGAGGACATAATCGCGGAGTTGGACGAGCAGAGCGGATCTTGTTCCATCTTCCAAGTCCCTCCATTCCCAGAGTTCCAAGCTATGCTCTGGCGTCCTTGTCATGACGAGAAAATCTCGAGCCCGGTATCGGAAACTTCCAAAGGCTCTGGGCACAGGTATTGTGGTGTGGCGCCGAACAAACACCATAGGCACCATTTTAATATCTGGGACGCGACCGTAGGGCTTGATGAATAGCCATCTGCTAGCCGTTACTACAAGCATACATTAGAAAAAGCGAGAGGATTGAAGAAGAGAAACAGACCGCTCTACAAGTAGCCAATGCAGGCGAAAGACAGTTGTCACATTGTGTTAAGCCATTTGTTCAGTAGGAGCTTCCACCATGGCTCCGGTGGTGGTATTCAAACTTCGGTAATATTCGTTTTCAGCGGCACTCAAGACGCCGCCGCCGGACTCTCCTCTAGCGTAGGCGAGCATCTTAAATCAAGACCAGAATCAGTTACGAATTTGTAAAATGGAAGGAATTTAGACAGAGGAACGGACTTGTGGGAGATTTTGGCACAATAGTTCCAGACACCTTTTTGTAGGAATCAAAGGAGAAAGATCGTTGGGAGCCAAAAATAGCCCATTGTCACGGCCCAGAGCCACGTGGCGTTCCTACCTACTCTTCTATCAGCCCTATGGTCCACCAATCCAAAGTCTTTCTCACCACCATGATGTGACTGAATCCCGCGGAAATCTTATCGTCCTTCAGGCCGAGAATAGATTCATAGCATGTTTTATTTTCAGCGCTCTAGTTACACTTGGGATTTTGGAGTTGTCTTGCGCTCTACGCTGCCTTGAGATTTAGAAGGAAGTTCGAGGGGAACACTGGGGTACGTCTCCTTTCTGATCTGCATCGTGCCAATTCATATCACCTTTTCTTTTATTAGAATAGCATTAGCGAAGATAGCTATTATCTGTCAACTGTGCTTCGACGTGCACCCCTCCCGAATCCTAGACATCGTTAACATTGGACTACAACGTGTACGCGTAAGGAATCAAAGATATATGTTTCGTTGTCAAACGTCAAACGCTAAATCATGGGCGTAATCAACAACCTCTCCGGCGGATGCATATGGGTGTCTAGGTTCCCCGCATTGAGTACCTGAGAGCATATAACGGTGTTTGGAAAATGGACAGGTAAGGCGGTAAAGCTTTCTCCGAGTTTTATTCGCTCTCGACTACTGGCTTTATATACTGTCTGATCATCCTATGTTTAGGTCTTTTATGGCTTCTGCCTGCCTCTTCCGCGACTTCCTGGCTTACGCATCCTCCTTGCCGTGACACGCGTCGTGTTCCGAAGCTTGCGCGTCTCCCCTTGCGGTATCTTGGCATGCCCTCGACATGGGTTCTACGCAGCCCCATCTCTCTTCCCGTTTCTTTTCGAATTTCTGTACGTTTTCTACCGGCCCGCATTTCCCGCTCATGGAATCTAAATAATGGTTTGTTGCAGATACGAAGCACTCATTCATTCATCGTCGAAGGAGGATCAGCGTGCGCTAATTTTGCTATCTGCATATCGGCCATACGCAATATCATGGGGGGCAAACCTAACACTGTCACCATATTGCGAATCCGACGCACGTGACCGGTCGCGAAGTAATGTCGCAATTTCGAGGCGATATTTGCATTTTCCTCGGAATCAGGAATATCCCTTCGCCCTCACTTTGCCTGCGACGTCCATGTCACTCCTCTCCTGTCCCAACGAGCTCGTATTCCTGATATGCCAGCTAGCATGTAGCGATGGAGGGCAGACTTTTCCTGTCCTACGTCAAGTCTCGAAATATTTTCACGATATCTCGCTACCTTTACGCTTCACTTCGATATCCCTCTCTTCCGCCCCACAGTTCACACGTCTGAATCGGGAACTACCTCTACTGCCTCCTACCCATAACGTTCGACATCTCTTCATATCTCAAACGCCCAAAAATCCCTCGGACTATATCTCACTGCTGCAAATTACATCATGTACCCTCGAAACATTGTCTTTGTACATGCCCAGTAGTCCAGTTTCTACGTCGCTCATCGCCAGTGTATATCGCCTCTCGTTTCCCAGACTTCGCGATCTCACGATAAGTGGGTTTTACTCGTACCCTTTAGCGGCGAAGATGCCCCAGCTTCGTCGCGTCCACTTTGTCGGTAACAGGAACCCACTCGGGCTTCTTGACGTAGGCTTTGATGTGCTATTTCCTTCCTTGATACATCTACGAATATCCGGCGTCTCCAGCGCTCCGGCGTTTGCTGAGGAGTTGCAGATGGGTTTGGAAAGTGATCCAGCAGTGTTGCCGCAGACCCTTCGCTGTGTTATCGTGCAGCTCGGTCCTGTCATTCCGCGAGCAGAGGTGGCTGATAAAAAGATGGTGAAAGTATTCAGGGAGTTGGTGACGTCGTGCGATGATAACACGCGTACGAAGTTCATTCTGCGTGAAGATAGAATGGAGGAACGGGCCTTCTCGAAGGAGAAAACTCGGGAGATGTGGATGGAGAGTGTATTGGGCCGAGAAGGATGGTGGGCGTGATAAGCATGTGGGCTGGCGCTTTGCTTTATAGGTTCGTTCGTCTTTGTGGATACATTTTATCTTGTGCTCAACGGGTGTGACAGAATGATACATTCCGGCATTCTCACGTCGTACCGTGTGTTTACATTGTAGCCTCGTAATACCAGGCATGTGTGAACGTACCTCATGACATTGAGCGCTTAAGCTGTCAATTGCCATCGCAACGACGTTCGCGACGTTTCGATGCGGTGTGCACTGGCCATTGGCAACATTAATGATCATTCCAGTGGCGCGTAAGCAATGCTTATGCGATACCCAAGGACCTACTATGACGTGATATCAAAGCCTCTGACTGCGCACCGATGTCCTCCCACTCATTCATTTCGTGCACGATCATCATTATGGGATCAGCGAGAAGACGTGCTCCAGCAGAACATTCTTCGTACGTAGTAAAGCTTGGCCAACTCTCTTCTAGCTTCGGGTCCAGAATAATGCCGTGCTCTTTGCAAATTGCTCAACCTTTCGGCTGTTATGGCGGTCGTCCAGGCGAGGCGAATCTTTCCTCCCCCGAAACTTGAATGTTACGAACCAGCCTCGACGCTCGACCCAAATGGTTAGTATTTCGTGATTGTGGAGCGTTTTTTGACAGGTCACTTCTCAACTAGGGTATTAGAAAATCCAAACAACCCCCCGCAACCGATCTTGGTGTACATAAGGCTTGCGATCGGGGAGCAACCCTTCCTTTCAACCCACGATATCCCTTTCGCCTTCCTGGCTCTGCGCCCTACACTCATTTTTTCACTACACTCGTTGATCTGCGGACTTCTTCGCGATGCGCGTTACTTCTGCATTCGCTGCCTTCTCGCTGGCTGGCGCTGCGTATGCAGGGCTGAGCGGGTCATCTCATAGCTTCAGTCACCGACACCAACATAAACGAGACGGAACGTCCAGTGACGGATGGAAGATGTACAAGTATCTCACGGGAGATGACCTTATTGATTACTTCAACTTGTGCGCCCTCGGCTCCTCGGATTGCTGATCATTTCTGACGTGCGTTTGTAGTGACGAAAAGGCATCTGACAACCAGGGCGTCGCTAACTATGTCGACGGGAAGAGCAGTGGGCTGGTGTATACTCAGTCTAATGGGAAGGTTCGGATTGGTGTTGACCAGGCGGAGGACGTGGCTCTGCGAAATGCTGTTCGAATGTCGTCGAAGGAGACGTTCAACCCGTCACAGAACCTGTTGTTCATCATCGACGTTCACCAGATGCCCAGTATGTGTGGCGTTTGGCCCGCCATTTGGGTACGTCTTGTCCATTGTTTGTGTGTTCGGTATTTATCACTGTTCATCGACATCTGTAGTTCACTGGCAGTGGAACATGGCCTGAAACTGGTGAGCATCCGCCTTTTTCACTTGCTCGCCTTTATGAATTCTCCGTCCTCTAGGCGAGATCGACTTGGTCGAGGGTGTGAACTCGTATACTCAAAACACGATGTCCGTTCATAGCGGTGACGGCTGCTGGATGGATGCGAACAACGTCAACGGGGCGAAGCTGAACGTCGATCCTTCGGAGGGCGGTACCAACTGCAATGCGAATGCGAACTACCAGTCTTGCGGTGTTTCTGTCAACAGCAAGACCAGTTTCGGTAAAGCCGCGAACGATGTCAATGGAGCCAGTTATGCACTCGAGCTCACTACGGATGGTATCAAGATGTGGTGGTGGAACACCGACCATGGTCCAGTGGGTATGTCGAGTTTTTTTCTTCGGCCGTTACTATGTGGGATTTACACTTTGACGTAGACGTCAACTACGGCCTACCGACTCCAAGCTCTTGGGGTAATCCTACCCTCCAAGTTGACTCCGCGACCTGTAATACGTCTGACCACTTTAAGGATTTGATGCTTATCATCAATACCAACCTGGCCGGTGAGCTTTTTTGTTAAGTATGATGGGTATCCAGTATACTAATTCATATTATAGGATTCTTTACGACCGGTGTATGGGATGTTGATCAAGCTGGCGGTCAAGAAAAGTGTTGTCAGGACGTCACTGGTTTCTCCGACGCTCGAAGCTATGTATTGTCGCAGGGTTCGGAATTCGGAGACGCCGCCGCTTGGGTGAGGGCTCATTTTCTTCTGATGTTGGCCCGTGTGCTGAGTGAAAAATAGGTCTTGAATGGTATCTACATCTTCAAGAGGCAGTAGATGGACGGGTTCCTCCCCCTTCTCGCTCAGCACTTCGCGTTTTAGGCGGCATCTTTGGACGCTAACATACCCTGGACTTTCGTATAAATTCCACGGAGCTTTGAATCACGTTCATAACACGTCCGCTTGCGGTGCAGTTGAACGATGATACTTCGTTTTGTAGATTGCTTTTGTTGATCTCCGTTGAATCTACTTTCAATACTTATACCATGTATGAAATACTCCGTGACTGACCTTCGGGAAGGGAATGAGGCAGTATAATATTGCGACTAAACAGTAGGTATGCCTCCTGCCTTGCTGCTCAAGATTCGAAGCGTGATGTACAGTGAATCGTATCTCATGTCTAGGGAAGGACCGAAGTCCGCTGGGAGGCGGTTTTGAAGACTTCAAAGTCCGAATACGGATCAGCCTCTCGGCACCGACCATTGATTGTCATTAACATTACTTACCACCATCACTGCCTGGCCTACCGCTTCGCTTTGCCAGGTACAACATACTACAAGCTATTGGTACGCTCATAGGTAATGTTTTGCATAATTAGTTTTTGATAGACCATCTTCGGGATAAGGCACTGGTAACGGGCGGAACAATAGAGCAGTATGGAACGCCTACGACACCCCATGTTGACGCGGAGCTCTACAAATGGCTGAACAGTTACTGAAGGAAACCGGTGAGCAGTTCGTTTTGGCACAACAATAAACTCTCATCATTCGTTTGGTACAGCTAGGTCACGGTCGAACCGGTTACCCGGCACTATAATAATCATGCAATTTACGACTCGAGATAGGCGCGAATTTCGACCTCTGCACTTGACAATACCGAGGCCTGAGGAATAAGATTGGACTTAATATCCAAAGCCAGGCAGCCAAAATAGCGTCAGTACTCTTTCCGTGAACATCTATATATCTGACAGGCATTCTAGTGTAAGACGAAGTGGCTGCTGGTGACCTTCGAGACGCAATATCGACAACCACACAGTCAAAGGAAGTGGAAGGGGAAATATCAGGCGAAATCAGCAACGGGTACGTAACTTTCAAGGCTGTATAACGAAGTCAGTGTTCATTTATCTATTCACTGTAACAGCGTCATACCCTGTGTTACGTTTTTTTCCCGGATGGTATCCTTCTTCAACCGACTGTCGCTTATTCTCTCCGCGATCACTGTGGTGCCATCCGCCGGAACAATGTTGTCTTCCTGTGCAAGCGCCGGTTCTACTACACATTTCAGAGTCGTTTCCTTTTCGTCCCCATACATGGTCACATTCGCTTCGAGGAATCTTTCATGGATATCTCCCGCCAATCCCCATCATCGCACCCTAACGCTTAGCGTTTGGACCTTCAGTGCCAACATGTTAAGCATACTGATGGTGAAAGATACTGCCCTGGTGACGGGGCCACAATTGGTACGAGTAGGTATTTTTATTCAACCCAGAGTTGTGACCCTAACCCTAGTCTGCCTGCTACAGCTGAGCTCAATGTCCACGGCCACCGCCCTTCGCGCGCTAGCGGTTACACAAACATCTACATAGGCGCGGCCTACGCGCCCTATTCAACAAGCAGTTCCCAGATGTCGTCTCCAATGGCGCCGAGCCCCATAAACCGCATCTCTCCCCTCTCTAGATTGCTGAACCACTTCTCTCTCTTCGCAGCCCTGCATCTTTCTATGTCTGTCAACAGGCGCATCGTCCTGATTTTCGAAGAGTAACAACGATAACGATGCCTGCAGGGGAACGGGTATCTGCAGAGCATACCATAACATCTCGACAAAGCCGGCAACTGTAACCCACTCTTGGTCGCCCGACCTCTGGATGACTACTGTCTATGGAAGCTTTGGGTGGACGATGACCAGTGACGGAAGAGGTGGGTTGGTTGCTGCCTCATTCATGCAGCCCTCATGACCAAGACCGCGTACCCCGATAGACTCTGAGCAGCAAATACGAGCTCCATCAACATTTCTCCATGGCTTGGCCGTAACAGTGAATGTAACACTATCGGGTTACCGCTCTCTGTTTGGGATGGCAATGGGATGTGACGATGGCGCGGTTTTCTAAGGGCGGACGGCGGGGACAGCGTGACATTCGTGTACGGATCCCGTATATGATGCGTCGGTACTAGGTGTATAATGCCGGCAAGCATGGATTGTCGGGGTCAGTTGCTCGTCGACAAAGACAGGAATAATGAGAGGCGCGATCGACGGGGTGTAGAACGCCGTCGATGGTGATAAATGCAATTCTGGTGACTCTGTACCCCGCTGTGTGGTCATCCTCGTCACATAGTACCGTCATCCATGGAACAAATGGCAGAAGAAAGGCTTACGGATGAATAGAGGTGTTGGTTTACTTGGTGCAGATGCAGGGGGAAGGAGGCGGGGAAGAGTGAGATCGGTGAATGAGGGAAAGATATGAGAGCCTGGGGAAGGTTGGGCCTGCTTAATATACGGTATGCCCCCTCTCAGACCCTGAATGTAAACCTAACCTTACTTCACTTAGGGTTAGGGTTGCGCACTCGGCGACTTTTTTGTACCTTTTCAGAGACTCTTGCCCAAAATTCCGACATTTTTCTCAAGCTATCACCTTTGGTGCTCCAAACTACCAAGCTATTCACCATCCGGTTCTTAAGCTATATCTTCATGCGAAGGCGCTGCTATTGTACAAAGCTGTTAGTGACTGCTCCAGAAGGTGCGTCCTCATATCATCCGCATCCCCTCAGACTAACTGGTTATACAGGTTGTGGGTCTTGGATTATGGATGGAGAGTCGATCGGGGAGATCGATCGGTTCACCTACGACCTCGAGAGACAACGAACTTCCATTATAAGCTTCCCCAACCCGCTCTCGGCTCAACAGCGACTACTGGTTCGCGTAGTATTTCCTCACATCATAGATGCTAGCCTCTGCAATGCAATTACAATCGACCAAATCTTCATTCATTCCACTGTGGTATCCCATTATCTTCATTGAAGCCTCGCCGATCCGAGCACGTTCACCTGGAGAGCACTATCGGAGAATGCCACGGGACCCTGGCCTGTAGGGATGGATTACCAAAACATGCGCTCTGTTCGAGGAACTTTTGGATAAGGAATGACACGGTGAATGTATGCTGGACCCTGCTATGCAATCGTCCGGCCCAATTTGTAGGATTCCACATGACCACACAGTTCTCCCGATGATCGATGATGTGTGTTTCGACGCCAAGGGGGTGGAAAAGGATTCATCCAAACGAGATTGAATATCCGCTGTTGGTTCGTTCGCAGGCTTGTAACAACATTGCCTTATCGACGTCTTCACTATGTTCATTCATCCCTTTACTTTGGCCAGAAATTTGACCTATATTGTGGGCAAGATAGTATGCCTCTATCTCTAGCTGTGTCTAGGGCAGGGGGGAGGGCTTGGAGTCATGCACGCGGTCGTATGATGGACGGCAGTTACGTCGTCCGGGAGGTGATATTAAGAAACATACCAGAGACACACATTGATACAATCATACCTACGCATGACCCAGTCCTAGTGCCACCGAGCCATCGTTTTATTGGCAACCTCTATCTTCAACGACGCATTCATCTGTGGACGCTTTGGACCTAAGAATCAACTCAGGTTTGCTGTCCACTTATAGTACTACTCGTAAGCGCTTCTGCGAGTTTTTGCCAGACCGGTAGCTGTATGTGCTACTCACTGTGATGGGGTCCCCGGTATCAGATATGAAGCTTCCATCATCCCCGCTTCCTAGTCACTTTCCCATACATGCGGCAACCGATGGTGACAGATATACAGTGTAGCGCCTTTTGTCTCCTCCCACCACATTCGCACTGCTACGCTTCAATTTTTCCCGAACAATGGATCCCCTCTCCCTCCTAACGGGTATTCCGGACCTCATCGAGCGATGCATCCAAGGCTACGACTTATTCCAAGGAATCAAGAACGCGCCAAAGGCGTGCTCGGAGCTGATGGAGGAACTCAAAGTAGCACGTACCAGGTTAGAGGAGCTGCAGGAATATGGTAGCAGAGTGGAGGACAAGGAGAAGGTGAAACTGTCCACGTCGGTGGAGAATTACGTGACTACTTTGGATAAGTTGGATGCCACTTTGAAAGTGTACGGTGACCCAAAGTTCAAGTTTAACATCAAGAGACGTGCCAAGTGGGTGTGGTCAGGCGAGAAGAAAATCAAGGCACTTCGCGATGATCTAAAGCAAAATTCTGGACTTTTGCAGCCTCTGCTGGTCACAATAAAGTAGGTGTTCTTTCGTTCATTTGCCACTTGCTAATTTGTAATGCTTTTCAGGAAAGATATTGACGATATGAAGAAGCGCCAGCAGGAAGCTGATACCAAGAAGGCAGCCGAGGAACTAAGGAAGGCATCCAAGGAACTAAGTAATCTCACAAACCACTTCTAGCGCGCACGCTCTGATCAAAAAATCTCGTAGCCGAACGTCTCCAGAAGGTGGTGAAATGGCTGGAGCCTCTAAATTCCGAGGCGAAACTGCGAAAAGTGCGCGAACGGCGCCAGTCCGAAACATGCGAATGGTTGCGTGAGCATGGCCGATTTGTCTCGTGGTATTCGTCTGGTTCTACATTTCTGTGGCTGAATGGTATACGTGAGTCTTTTCATTATCGTGTCCTATCACGCTATGTATCCTGACTCGGAGTTCTTCAGCGGGCAATGGCAAAACGGTTCTTGCGTAAGGTTTCTATTTGCAACTGCTTTGCATCCCATTCACTCGCGATACAGATCTTTTACCATCGACCATTTGAAGGATCATGTCACCCACGAAGAGATTGTTTTGTTTGCTTTCGCAGACTTCCAGGATGTGCGAAGCACCGATATAGTCGTATTGCTGCGCACACTACTTGCGCAGATTCTCGAGCGCTACAAACCAGAGGACTTTGTCAAGGACTTCGGCGAGTTGGAGACGTCCATGCATCAGTACCATGCAGATCCGCCCAAATCTGTCAATTATCTTATTCAGTTGCTGAAAAACGCGAGTGCGCCTTGGAAGCGCATCTTCGTCGTCCTCGATGCTCTTGATGAGTGCGTGCAGGAAAATCGGAGAGAATATATAGCGGCAATTCATGACCTGGCGTCTGCAAGTTCCAAATTTTCCATCTTTGTGACTAGCAGAGGGGAGCAGGACATCTTGGATGTTCTGAGCGGTGCCCCAACTATCTCTCTCGTGGACGAAACTCAGAAAGTTCAGGATGATATACAGAGATTCATCGAGGACAAGATGAACACTTCTTATCTCTCGCTTACGCATTTTCATGAATCGGTTCGTACACGCATCACATCGACTCTTCTGGAGAAGTCCAAGGGCATGTAAGTGCTATCACCCCTGCTTTCTGAAAGTTATTGACTTTCAGTAGGTTCCGCCTGGTCGACTGTCAACTGGAATCCTTAGCAAAAGCGAAATTCGAAAAGGACATCGATAATATACTCCGAAATCTTCCTACCGACTTAAATTCGATGTATGAAAGGATCCTTCAAAGCGTCGAAGGAGAGGGCCAGGGAGCCGTGCAAATAGTCCAGCGTATGCTTTGGTGGTTGGTGGGATCGCATCGACAGCTGCGTCTTACGGAACTCATGGAGGCTGTCATGGTAGAAACAGGAAGAGGCTCACCGAACACGGACCTGAAGCCTTTGAGCGGTGAACATCTTTTGGAGATGTGCTCAAGCCTGATCCGCTACGACGTCAAGACGGATATTCTGGTATTATCCCATGCCTCTGTGCAGGTGCGGAATGTCATCACTGCGATAGACATCAGGCTGATTGTTCTCGCTAGGATTTTTTATTTTCAGACCATCTTAAACGAACAGCGCATCATTCAAACTTCCATATTCCATCATTCTCATTCCTGCGCCGACATACCACTAGCCTCATTTTGGCGTATCTTCACTATGAGGATTTCCAGAATGGGCCATGTACAACAGAGCAACAATTTCTCGAGCGCTTGGAACAACATCCTTTCCTTGTCTACGTCGTTTCAAACTGGGATGTGCACATTCTCAAAACGTATGAAACAGGCCCTGAGTCGGATGAGCCTTCTGACTTTAACAAGCTCATTACCCTCTTCAATGACTCGGAGAAGAACCAACTCGCTCAGCGTTCGCGCAGACAAGTCTCCTATTTTGGCACAGACCTGAGAGGTGCCACGAAGGACGGTTCCTCCAAGTTGGTGTGGCAGAGCCTTGATGACAACGACGATTATTATCTTGAAAGAAAAATTTTCTATTTCGGCAGAGAGAGTATGAAATATTTCAGAGAATATAGAGCGCAGAGATACGATCTATGTGAAGACATTGGCAGTTTCGTCCGTCCGCGTCATTGCGCTGGGCCATCTTGGGTAGCGACTGACGAAGGACTTCTGCAAAACCATCCATGGCGAGACCTGTCAAATACCACCTCCATTGAAGAGCTGGATTATATGGTCTATCCTCTCGTGTCTGAGGGGCCAGCGTCGTTGGTACGGGACCTCCTACACAAACTTCCCCAGTTCAAAGAGCGCCCGTTATTCTACTTTGGAACACCCTTGATGATTAGCATTTCTACCGGCAAGCTAGACACCGTGAAAATTCTTTTACAAGAATTTCAGGTCGACGTGAATACTTGTGCTCGGCATCATGATTGCAATTATGAAGTTGTGTCACCCATCTTCCTTGCCACCAAGTATGGACACGTTGAAGTGGTTAAGCAACTTTGGATTGCGGCTCGGACACTGTATTTCCCCCTGAGCCTTGGCCCCAGTCGTTCCCGGAACATGAACCAGAGGACGGCCATTGCGACATCATCATTGGAGCCGCTGATCACGGTCGCGTAGACATTCTTAAAGTTTTACTCGATCACGGAGTCGATGTGAATACTAGGTCCAGTATCAGTGGCAATACCGCCTTGCATGTGGCCGTTAGATATGGCCGTATTGACAGTGTCAAAGTCCTCATCGATGCAGGCTGCGATATCAGTCCTTGTTCTAAGGGGAAGACTCCCCTTGATCTCGCTCTGAACCAACAGTCTTCGGAAATTGTCCGATATCTGTTTGAAAAGGGTGCTTCATTTGATCAATGCTTACCTCAGAATTTTGAGGACCTGGGGTGGGCAGTTGGAGAGCCATGGTACCCAGAGATGCGACAGTATCCGATGACACTGTCTGGAGGTGGCCCCAAGTCGCAGCAGGATATCGAGAAAATAGTGCGCCTCTTGGAAAAACGGCTTTCTTCACCAAAACAGCATATCGTCCGGGCTATCCTTGATTTGCCGAATTGTGGATTGTGAATTCTGTTGAACGACATGAGCCTGTCGAATCTGGGACGGCTCCCCTCGTAAACCCTTATATCTCTACAACACCGATTGCGGGTAGCCCAGAGAACCCCGGTTCGATGCATCGTCTTCACGACATTATCCCATGGTGAGCAAGGTGCGAGAACCTCACAAACTGTTGTAACTTCTCAGAGACTGATTGTCCGAACAGGATGGCACACAGAGCATGCCGGAGGCTTATATTCTGGTTCATATACTTGGTTTGAAGCCGGGGTAGAGTCCAGCCCTAGCATGTTCATGCGAATTCAGGATAATGTCCATGCTGATAAACAGATTCGGACTCATGTCAATGTGTGGGACTATCAGGATGCCCCTATCTTCCATCAAGGAATGGATGGCCCAAAATCAAACCGGGGGATACGATCTCTGTTTACCCGAGAGTGGGAATGCCCGGCTGGGCCAATTATGTGGAGAGTATCAAGACTAACGGTGTATACGTCCTACATCTAAGCAAGTAGTATACCTATGCCTGATATGTGTTTATGGGTTCCCCTTTCCTTTCTGTTTCTTCTACTTGATACTTGTCTGAGATTCCCTCATGATGTGGTGCCGTGCCTCGTAAGGCAGATTCATTGGTTCATCACAATGCATGGCTATGTATAGGTCCCTGAATGAAGATTTTTTTGGTCCATATTATTGTAATACGACATGGTTGGAACCAACGTATTATTCTCGTTCGTGTCGATGTCCTACTCTACGCCTCGTTTCGTTAACGATAGCCCGACCTCACCCAAATGATATTCTGACGGTTCACTTCAGATCGCACAATTATACTCGATTATGAGCACAAGAATATATTGCGCATGGTACTGCGTGCTGTCACCAACTTTCTCGTGTATATTTACCATTGAACCCTGCGTGAGAAATGTGGTAATGTTTCTAAAGGTGTGAAACGATATGGAAAGTTCGATCTGGGGTATTAATTAGCACAGGATGAGGATGTCTTTGGTTAGACGACGTTACTCACTCGTGGTTTAATGGTGACATTGGCGTTGGAGGGAGAAAGGATTGAAGTAAAAATATGAAGACCAGAGTTGTCGAAGTTTCAAGAGCTATCTCATTTTAATCCTTCTTTTACGTGCCCCCAGGTTAAACCAATATTTCAATATCCGTTCCCTATGATTCACTACAGGCCTTATCCGCCACTAGGGGCCCCATTTACCGTTGGAATCGCGTTTTGCGTTTCTGTCACCGTCGAGTTTGTTGGCGACATTCTTGGATCACCCGTGGAATTGACCAAGGCTATATTTGACGCCTTCGAGTGCATGCTCCTTTGCACATTCTCTCTGGAAGGAGCACAGAGAGGCATTAAAAAGAAAGGAAAAACTATGGTGCCAGCTCACCGAGTATGCTGAGAACGATTGGACGAGCACCTATATTGATATTTTTGAAGCCCACACCGGATATGGAGAGCGTTTCTCTACTATGTGACGAGGATATGGAGTTTGATATGCCCTTCCTAATCTCACCAACGCCTTCGTATGCTTCATATTGACAAAGGTAAAGATAACCCGAATTGCCTATCCTTGCAGAAAGGGGGTGTTATTCTTTTGCACATAGAGTTTCCTGCTCTGGAGTGAACATGACATACGAGCATCCATTCCGGGTTCTTAGTTGTCTATGGGACTCGGCAGCACGCCTTGACATGCCACTGTTCCTTCAAAGCTTCAGGCCTCAGCACTTCAGCGGTCAGCATCGGATGGAGGATAGAGGATTAGAGACGTACAGATGATTGTCGTGCTAAGATGGAGTAGTAGTAAGCTATGGGCAGTTGGTGCAGCCTATAATGTGCCGCAATGGATGCGCTCCGAGGGCGTCAATTTCTGCGCTAAACACCTATTTTTAGGGAAATGCCTACTTTCGTACGGCTTGCAGGTTTGAACGTTTATTTCTCCAGGACGTGCGCAATGTAGAGATGACGGGAGGTCACCGGAAGTCGGCCCGACGTCCTGATTATGACGCGTTCCCACGATTTTTTGTTTGTGACCACCACATCGTCCCATTTTTCTTTTTCCCCACTCTCCCACGTGCAGAATTCCTATTCTATGCACTTTTATGGATCAAGTTCATCTTATTCATGGCAGAGGATGATCCTTGGAACGGAACAACGTGAAGAAATGAGTCCAGAATGAACTGATGAAGAGCAGACTGGAAAGGTAGGCGACTTTTGTGGTGTTTTTGATGATAAATTTCTGAAGAATTCTACGGCAGATAATTCTTGCAGTGCTATATCGTCTTGTTGGCATCATCAACGCGGCTTCTCGAGGTAAGAGTCTAGTCAAACATTCGTCAACATCTTCGTTGCTCATCAAGCCATCAGAAGTCTCAATGCGGCCGAGCTTCATGAGACATATGCATCATCGATCGTCTTTACTGCACTCAAAGCCGAATGATAGTCGATCTGGCATCGAAACTTGTCAGAGCTCGCAGGTAATGGTGAAAAGGTGCGTGAAATATCCTGTTATCGGTTTCCTTTCCCTCATGCGTGTCATGGTGCGGCAGTCTCCAAGCTCAACAGTTGTTTTCTCCCTGTTGGACATCTGTGAAGAGTCATCGCACCAATGACCACTTGTCCGAGATGGAGAATGGAAGTGAACACGACGTTCAGTGGCATCCTTGGTTCCCGGTGGCCCAATGCTGAGTGATGAAGATAATTGGAGTCTATGATAGCTCATAGACGTTGTGGGAGAGCTAGGACAAACGACCGACATCGGCCTGTACATTGTTGACATCGGGTGCGATGCCCCCCCCCAGCCGTCCTGGAAATTCAACGGCAGTGTTCATGCCTTGTGTGTGGTATTTCGTCCATTCATGCCTTCATTTCTTACAGTACAGCTGTTCTAGAGGATACCTGGCATGATCATTCCATTGTCTACTACATGGGTTGACGTTGACACAGCTCGGTTTACCAACGACCATGTGGCAATGAGACGATCAACACAAGCTCACCCTGCTCAATCATCCCAGGCCGTCCTTCCTTCTTTCATCGCCTTCCACGATGGACCACAGATCAGCCTATCATCCTACCTTCAGTAACCCAGACGCCGACGCTGTCTTATCTTCGTTTGACGGT